>NW_022196913.1:1853452-1858012 GCF_008632895.1 Mastomys coucha
GTGTGTGTGCCTGTGCATGTATATGTGTGTGTGTGTGTGCCTGTGCATGTGTATGTGTGTGCCTGTGCATGTGTGCGTGTGCCTGTGCATGTGTGTGTGTGTGCCTGTGCATGTGTGTGTGTATGTGTGTGTGAGTGTGTGTGTGCGTGTGTATGTGTGTGTGCCTGTGCGTGTGTGAGTGTGTATGTGTGTGTGCCTGTGCATATGTGTGTGAGTGTGTGTGTGTGCATGTGTGCCTGTGCATGTGTGTGTGTGCCTGTGCATGTGTGTGTGAGTGTGTATGTGCGTATATGTGAGTGTGTGTGTGCGTATGTGTGAGTGTGTGTGTGCATGTGTCTGTGTGTGTGCCTGTGCGTGTGTGTGTGTGTGTGTGTGTGTGTGTGTGTGTGTGTGTAGGTCGGAGGGTAACACTGGTGTCAGGTCCAGCTTGTTGAGACAGGATCTCTTGTTCACAGATGATGCACACACCAGGCAGCTGGCCCATGAGCCTCTGGGAATTCCCATCTCACTGCCTCTCATGTCACCATGGTTGAGCTAGGATTCCTGGTGAGATGACTTTACCCTGGCCCAGGGAACTGAACTCACATCCGAGGTGCTCGCATAGTAAATCCTTTGCCTTCTGAGCCGTCTCTCCAGCCCAGTGTTGTCTTCTCAAGGGAAGTCTTTCCTGCCTGCCTCCTTCCTGAACTCTCCCTCCTCCCTCCTGTCCTCTCCCTCCTCCCACCTTTCCTTTCACTTTTGCTTCCTTTCCCATTAATCAGACTCCATGTTTATCTTTTAGCAACTTCTCCTAACAACAGCACCTGCTCCATCACACCCCCCTCTACTTCAGTTTTCCTGGTGTATTAATTCTCCCTCCTTTTGTGGCAGTCCTCCACTCCTAAACAACACAGAATCCTGATTCCTGTGAATGACAGCAGCTCATCTCTTCCCTTCCTATCACTGATGGACAGAGCCAACCTTCTGGTCTCCTGTGTTTGTCTCCCATTACCCACACCCCAGACCACCAATGACCTTCCACTTGCTCTGCCTGAGAGTCTCAGTCAGCTTGTTGCTATAGTTACTGTCAAGTTCAATCTCTCTAAAGCTCCTCCCTCCTGCTACATCCTACATACTGAAGGAATCTTCCCAAAGCATAACTATGTTCCTAAAAGAATAACTGCTCTTTTTCTCACTTCACTCAGTACATCACAGAAAAAAAAAAAAAACTTCAAACAGATTGGGCTACAAACTTCAGTGGGACAGTTGACAAATGTCTTCTTTCTAGGAGAGAAGGTTGACAACTGGGGATTACCTCACAGCACCAAAGGCTTTTAGTGCAAGGAACAAACAGACTTCTCTTGTGTGAATTTTACCAGCAGCCCTGGCAGGGTGGGCATGGTGACTCCTAGGGATGACAGTCCTTGGTGGCTTGGAATGCAGAAGCCCTTTCCCCACACAGGAGAACATGTTAATGTTCTACAGATGTCTGAAACCATGGGCAGAGTCAAGCTCTATACTACATACATTTTTTTTTTGCTCTATTTATATGTACCTATGCTAAAGTAGACACAGTAAGAGAATGATAATAACTAATAAAAACCAGACAACTATAATGCATTATAGATGCAGTTTTGTAGCTCCATATAATGTATATACTTAGCAAGCATGAGGCCCTGGATGCAAGCCTGACAAACAACAAACAGATAGATAGTACACAGTCACAAAGCTTAGAGTGTCAGGGTTTCTATTCCTGTACAAACATCACCACCAAGAAGCAGGCTGGGGAGGAAAGGGTCTATTCAGCTTACACTTCCACATTGTTATTCATTACCAAAGGAAGTCAGGACTGGAACTTAAGCAGGTCAGAAAGCAGGAGCTGATGCAGAGGGCATGGAGGGATGTTACTTACTGGCTTGTTTTCCCTGGCTTGCTCAGCTTGCTTTCTTATAGAACCCAGGACCATCAGCCCAGGGATGGCACCACACACAATGGGCCCTCCCAACCTTGATCACTAATTGAGAAAATGCCTTATAGCTGGATTTCATGGAGGCATTTCCTCAAGGGAGGCTCCTTTCTCTGTGATGACTCCAGGTTATGTCAAGTTGATACACAAAACCTGTCAGTACAAATATACAAATAGCTTATTTCTGGAATTTTCTATGTAATGTTTTTAGACCATGGCAGGCCGCAGGTAACTGAGATTGTAAAAAGCCAAATATCAGGTGAGGAGCCACTGATGAATGTGGCCCACTTTCCTTTCCATGCTTGCCTCTACTATAACAGGAACAGCAAAACAGAGGCAAACATCTGTCTTATCACATGACCAGACCCCAAAGAGCCTAGGACAAATGGCGGCTACAGTCCCCAATATCTCCAGCACATAGGCCATCTACAGTTGCTCTTATTCTACATCCCCAGCCTTTCTTAGCCAGGGCACCACCTTCTTACTGCTGGGAGCACCAGGACCCGGCTCTCATGCCAGAGCATAGGCACCAGGCACAGGCTTGCTTGGGGTGCCATTGTTTTGTCCCCTCTGACCTCTGAGATAAGCAATTCTGTGTCACTCTCCTCAAAGCCCCAATGAATTCCTATCGACTGCACATTTAAGCACAAGTTCCTCAGCCTGTTGACACAGGCTCTCACAGGACATCCCAGGTCAATGCATACAAACGGTAGCATGGTCCACTAACCTAGATGTTCTACATAGGCCCTGGGAATTGAACTCAGGTAAAGCGCTTCCCTTACATGTGTTGGGCAATTGGTAAGCCAGTTGAGCCATCTCTCCATCCCCTACCAGTTATTTTGGTGTTGGGTTTCCAGATTCCATGACTGAAATCCTACTCATTTTCACATGGAAGGCTGTAGAGAAAGCCAGCCTTTACAAAAGAATCAATTGGGAATATCTTGTTGGTGGGTTCCCCACACAGCTCACATCCTGTGTCTGGAACCATGGGAAGCGGCAGCAGCATCCCACCTACTCTTGGGGCAAGTGCCCTACAATCTTAGCCATCTTGGGTTTTGGAAATAATTTGAGGCCCAAGTGGGGAGTTCCCATTTCACTCACTTACCTACCCTGATGACTACCTTCCAGCAGGCCTGTCATGTGGGCATCTGCCTCTATCCATACTACAATTTAGAGAAAGAGAATAATTTCCCCAAGGTTACAGAGCTAATGAGTGGCCCAGCCACATGTCAAACTCCAACTTGTCTGATATGTGCCCTTCACAAGCTATAAAGTTTCTCCCCATATGATGTGGGAATTATGAGAAGCCCTATGTATGTATATATTTCCTTTAACCAGATTTTCAAAATAAAATATAGATCACTCTAATTTTTTCAATAGTTCAGATTTGAACATGCTAATATAATATGCTAGCCCTCATAATCATGTTAGACTCTTCTTCTTCATAAGCAGTTCTTATTGAAAACTCCCATTAAGCCAAGCATACTGGTGAATGGAGAGATACTGCAGCAATGGAGAGATACAGACAGGAGGACTAGAAATTCAAGGTCATCCTTGGCTACCTAGGGAAACTGAGTCCTTCCTGGAATACATGAGGCCCAGTTTTAAAGAGAGAAAAGAAAAACCTTAGAGTTGGGCATGGTGGCTCATGCCTGGTGGGGCTGAGGATATACCTCAGTTGGTAGAGAGCTTACCTAGCATTCACGAAGCCCAGGTCCAATCCCCAGCACCCATATGATGGCTCACAACCATCTCTAACTCCAGTTCTAGGTGATACAATGCCTTCTTCTGCCCCCCCCCAGAGTACCAGAGTACTCACAAGTGGTACACAGACATGCATACAGTCAAAGCATCCATACATTTAAAAAATAGGAGAAGAGGAGGAGGAGGAAGAGGAAAAGGAGGAGGAAGAAGAACAGGAAGGAGGAGGAGGAAGAACAACAACAAAAACAAGGAGAAGAACAAGAGGAACAAAAAGGGATCAGAGGAATGAGGAACCTTGCAAGTTCAAGAACAACCAGATCTGCATAGAGAGTCTAGGACTATATAGCAAAACCTTGTCTCAAAATATCAACAATAATAATTATAATACTAGTAATAAAAATAACAACAACAATTATACCCTTTTTTTGTTTGTGCTGTAGCCATATATACCCCCAAACTATATAGAACTAGGGAGCAGGAGATGGAGAGATGGCTCAGTGATTAAGAGTGTTGGGTGCTCTTACAGAGAGCCAGAGGCCAGCTCCCAGCACCCAGGTTAGGTGGCCACGCATGCCACTACTCATGGCTGTTTTCACAGGTGCTGGGATCCAAGCTCACGTTCTGATGCTTTCTCAGCAAGCACCTTACTGACAGAACCGTCTCCCCAGCCCAATTTTTTTTATTAGTAAAAACATCTATAGGGCTGGAGAGATGGCTCAGGGGTTAAGAGTGTTCTTAACCATTGTTCCTGCAGCAGATTGAAGTTCAATTTCCAATTCCCACACTCAGCAGCTCAAAACTACCTGAAACTCCAGCCCCAGGGCATCTGATGCCTTCCTCTGGACTCTGCACAAACAGCAACAGCATCAGCAACGACGACGACGATGAGGAGGAGGAGGAGGAGGAGGAGG
>NW_022196913.1:1858031-1865024 GCF_008632895.1 Mastomys coucha
AAGAAGAAGAAGAAGAAGAAGAAGAAGAAGAAGAAGAAGAAGAAGAAGAAGAAGAAGAAGAAATCTTGTATAAGAACCAGTATTTGAGATTTGAAGCTGGAGAGATGGCTCAGCAGTTAAGTGTACCCATTGCTCTTTCATAGAACTCACAGATTTCAATTCCCAGCACCCGCACTGGGTGTAACTCTATCTCCAGGAGGAATTGACACTTCTTGCCTCTGTGAGAGCCCACACTCATGTGCACATATCCGCATACAAATGCACACACACACACATACACACACACACACACATTAAAATAATAAAATTAAATATTTTAAAACACCAATCCATAGTACAGAAGATACAGAAGGGAATGCTCCTTTTGCAGCCACTGGGCTTCCTTATGTGAGTTACAATTGTCTTCACTGTCTTGTAGCCATAGTCTTGCTGGCATTTTACAGTTCAAGCCAGAAAGAAGTATGTCTACTCTCCTTGTGAGTTCACCCATCCAGCCCAGCAAATGTGGATTGGTCTGTGCTTAAGCAACACTTCTTGAAAGCCTTTCTGCCCCCTATCAAGCCTGGGACAGGGGATCCTCTCAGATATTCTGGGGCTCCTCTGCAGACACCCCATAGTCCTTGGTTCTTATCAAGCAGAGCAGAAATCAGCTTTTTGATTGTTTCTTCCTTCCAGGCTTGGAATGAGCTCAGTATAACAAATAAAAGAATTTGCTGAATCCAAGTACTTTCTGAATAAGTACGTTATGACTCGACTCTAGTGCAATCCCCACAGACTTGAGGACACATCTGAAAGCTTCTGATGTTCATTTGAAGGCTGTGGCTGTGGCACCTGCAGGGGTGGGGCCAGGCTAGTGGAAGAAAGTCACAAGGGGAGCTCTCTCCAGGTTAGCAGTCCAGCCTTCCCTCTGCAGCACTCTGCTCCTGGTTCTCCACAGCATGAGGATCCCACCACCACAGACAGAGCACGCCCACCTATGCCTCCTTCCCCCTCACCCCCCCATGGACGCCTGACCAAAAAAAAAAAAAAAAAAAAAAAAAAAAAAAATCCCCTGCTGTAAGCAGTGGGAGTAGTAATGAACACAGTAGTGCATACAGAACTCTGCACCAGATCCTGGGAAAGTGCAGCTAAACAAAGCATAGGCCCATCCTCTCCTCCAGCCTTCTAGCATCTTCCTAGAGCTCACAAAACAACAAACAGGACATACAAAGAAGGATGCAGATAGCTCAGAGGAAGCGCACCTTGCCTAGCATGCCTCTGGTTAAATCCCAGCATCATATTTTACTCTGATGGGTGTGATAACTCCCTCCTGTACTAGCAGCCCTCAGGATCACTGAGAGTTCCAGTCCACCTGGGTCTACAAAGAGATGGAAACCGCTTCTACTGACTCACAGTGTGATCATCACTATTCCTTGTCTGTCTGTCCTGGTCTTTCTCATGTGGTCACTGAATCTCTTTGGTCCTCGTTTACTGTCCAGTGAGGCCTAAGGTCCCTATTAGCCCATGTTTCCCGAAGGGCTGGAGGCTGAGCATGCCTTGCACTCTTTCCTATCTCTAGAGTGGTGTGCGAATCTCCAACACCAATGATGGAGAATACTGCCAAGGCATTGGCTGGTGCAGCCTGGGGACACAGCTCTTTGGGGAAGAGGGCTTACCATACAAGTATGAAAACCTGTGTTTGCATCTGGGCGTGCTCTCATGCATCTGTAGCCCCAGTGTTATGGGAGCAGAGACGGGAAACTTACTGCTGCTCAAAGCTCACTAGTGTTTACCTCCAGTTTCGAAAGAGACATGGTCTCAGAGGAATGAAGCACCGAGGGATAGAGCAGGATACCCAACATCTCACTCTAACTTCCTTGTATGTACAAGTGGGCACACCTTCACACATACACATACACAGAAACTCTTAAGTAAATGTTTTTAAAAAATAACAATAAATTAACTGTTGAAAGCATTCCATCTATTCCTAAAACTTCCAAAAAGTTCAGCTGGGCAGAGTGGAGTATACCTTTAATCCCAGCACTTGGGAGGCAGAGGTAAGCAGGTCTCTATAAGTTTGAGGCCAGCTTGGTTTACATACTGAGTTCCCAGAAAGCTGCGACTATGTAGAGAGATATTGTCTGGGAGAGGGGGAAGAAACCACTTTTTAAAAGTTACATCAGTTTACAAAGAAAATGTCTCAAAATGTACTCCAAGATAAAGCTACCTTGAGCTGTCAGAGTGATTGGTTATTACGGAAGAAGCCTCAGGGGTCAGCTGAACCCCAGCTGGGGCTCCTTGGGGAGGCTAGGGAAGCTCCCAGCCAGGCCCTCGCCTCTCTGCAGATGAGAACAGGAAGATGAACACTGATGTCTCTCTCCTGCACTAGCAGATGAACGTGACTGTCACCACACTGTTTGGCATATACCTGGGGCTTGGAATTACTGACATTGCATCAACCATGTGTGGACCAATTTGTACAAAATGTGTATGTGTGAGTTTGAGATGTGTGTATGAGCTTGGTTTGTGCATGTGTGTCTTTGTGCATGGGCATTTGAGTGTGTTGTGTATGTGTTTGAGAGCGAGAGAGCGAGCGCGAGCGAGCATAAAGTGACTGAAAGAGAGAAGTAGAGCAAATACAGTTTTGTTTGCTGTCATTTCAAATCTCCAAATCTGAAGATACCTTAACTATAACAATAAAATACTTAAGTGAAATAGCACCTCTGGGGATCACAGTGAGTCTGGAAAAGCCAGTCCAGCACAATAGCATCTCCCTCATCCACAACAACAAAGTGGACAAGGGACACAAATCAGTGGTAGAACTCTTGTGTGCCCACAACACCAGCATTCTGTGCCCAGCACTGGAGGGGAAACATGGTTTTTCAAAGATGAAATTAATTGAGTTTAAAAAGTTTATACACTCTTAATAGACAAAATAATCAAATAACAATAGGTAAGCTGTAATTGGATTCTTAAAGAGGAAAAAGGTTTAAAAAAAATATGCCAGTCCCAGCACTAGGGAGGCAGAGGCAGGCAGATTTCTGAGTTCAAGGCCAGCCTGGTCTACTGAGTGAGTTCCAGGACAGCCAGGGCTACACAGAGAAACCCTGTCTCAAAAAAAAAAAAACAAAAAACAAAAAACAAAAACAAAAACACAAAAAACAAAACAAAACAAAACAAAATGCCTGGTGCTGCTGACATTTAAATAGGACAACCTCTTAAATACTAACTACCTAAATATTAACTTTCTCAGAGTGGTTCTGGTTCTGAGGGCACAGAAACAATGTTCATATTCAGAAAAAATATGTACTTAAGTCTCACAGTGTTTAGGGAAAAGGCTGTGTGTGTGTGTGTGTGTGTATGTGTGTGTGTATGTGTGTATGTGTGTATGGCTGTGTGTGTATGTGTGTGTGTATATGTCTGTGTGTATGTCTGTGTGTGTATGTGTGTGTGTATGTGTGTGTGTATGTGTCTGTGTGTGTATATGTGTCTGTGTATGTGTGTGTATGTGTGTGTGTGTATCTGTGTGTGTGTATGTCTGTGTGTGTATGTCTGTGTGTGTATGTGTGTTTGTGTGTGTGTGTGTGTATGTGTGTGTGTGTGAGAGAGAGAGAGAGAGGGGGAGGGAGAGAGAAAGAATGTGTGTGAGTTTGAAGTGTTTGTGTATGTGAGTTTGGGGTGTGTGTATGTGTATGAGTTTGGGGTGTGTGTATGTGTGTGAGTTTGGGGTGTTTGTATGTGTGAGTTTGGGTATGTGTTTGGGTGTGAATTTGGGGTTTATGTGTTTATGAGTTTGAAGTATGTATGAGTGTGTTATGTGTGTGAGTTTGGGGTGTGTGTGTTATGTATGTGTGAGTTTCGTATGCATATGTATGTTATGTATATGTGAGTTTGTTGTATGTGTGTATATATTTTATGTGTGTAAGTTTGGGGGGTGTGTATGAGCTTGTGTGCGTGTCTGTGTGTGTGTGTGTGTGTGTGCACACACATATGCATAGAGTGACTGTGAGAGAGAAACAGAGCAAATACAGTTTTGCTTGCTGTCATTTCAAATCTCCAAGTATGCAGTAAAGCCCTAGGGTGATAGCTGGGCATGGTGGCATATGACAAAGGTAGCCTTTGAGAGCCACAGGGCCTTTCACTCCTGTCTCAAGCAGGTATACTTCTGCGGTCTAGGGATCTGGACAAATATAGGCCACCAAAGCAACACCAGGCCAGTGGCTTCTGGGTCCTTTGTCTTATGACTGGAAGAATGAAATTCCCAGACAAGAGGGTGAGTTTGGAGAGGAGCTTTATTCTAGAATTACAGCTGGGTGTTTAAGGGAACGAAGGCAGAGCTGCCAATAGCAGAAACAAACCCCAGAAAGCAGGGTGCCGCCAAACTGTTAGCCCCAGGGCTTTTTAATGACAGAAGCTGAGGCATAGGGGTGGGGGGCTGACTCATGCAGCTGGCCCATCTACCAGGCACCTGCCAGCCTCATTCATGTTCCCTTATACTGTTCCCAGGCAGGCTTGCTCATTTAAGAGAAGAAAGAGAAGAATCCATACCTCTCTCCCCTTGCTCCCTGCCTCCTGCAAAGTCAGAACCACAGAGAGGACAAAGGGCATTTCCTGCATCCAGCCAAGGACAAGAGTCACAACTGCCCATGTTTGGGGACCCTACCCTAAAACTCTCTGGCCTATCCCCTGCTTTCCTTACCAGCATGCCAATGGCTGAGACAGGAGGATTGCTGTGAGTTTAAGGCCAACATAGGCAACCTAGTGAGTGCTAGGCCAACCTGAACTACAGGGTAAGACACTGACTCAAATAAACAAAACCCAAATAAAAATCAACAACAAAAACCTCTGGGGCATTGCCAGGGTTACCCCAGAATGAAGCTGGATTCCTTGCACTGAAAACAGACAAAAACCCTAAACAAATACCAAAAACTGTTTGTAAAACGTCTAGTAAGTGTGGCTGAAGCATAAACGTTCTCTAGCATGAGGCCGTTGGTTCAGTCCTCGGCACAGCAAGAGTCTTCTTTTTCTCTTGCTAAAATTTGAGCACCTAAATTCATTTATTCTTCTGCATCCCCTTAAGAGGAAAGTCTGAAAGCTTATGGGCATATCAAAAATGATATCTTGTCAGTATTGTTTTTGTGTGTGTGTTTTTCATCAACATTTTGCAACTTAACCTTCCCTCAAGGGTCCCTGGAACTGTCTCAGCATGGGCTCCTGATTGACTCTCCATCTTAACTTGAGTTTGTCCTCATTCGTTCCTTCGTATCCATCACAGAGACAGAGCCCCGCTGTCTTCCTTGCTGCAGATATTTTCCTGATTTTTTGCCTCTTGTTCCGTGTACTAATTTAGTTCTCTAATCTGCCTTGCTGCCAACGACCTCACATTTTTTTTTTATTATATCTGTCACATCCTCTCCCTGGTAGGGAAGAAAATACACATACAAAGTTAGATGTGGTGGCATGTGCCTTAGCATTCCAGAAGCAAAGAGAAGGTCCAAGAGTTCAAGACCAACAAGGTCCTGGATTTGAGTCTCAGGACTGCAAAATAAATAAATAACATGAATTTCTAAAGATTTCTTATAACTTCAATTTTTTTCAAACCTTATTTTTAATGATGGTTCTTAAACACTTTAACCTTCCTTGTAACCCACCAGAGGTAGTGGGAAAGAAAGGATATGGAGGAAGTGAACCTGTTTAGAAAGGTTCTTTGGAGCAACTCCTATCTGTGCTGTCTGGAAATCAGCAGTTCAGTTCACAGGTCAGCAGGCAGGGGCAGCTCAAACCACTCACGAACACCTCATGGATATACCAGCAGTCCAGTTTGGTAGAATCAAATTAGCAACAGCAGTGGCATGACCTAGCAGAGACAGCCAGAGCCAGGCCTCAGCCTCCGCTCCAGTCAGCAGGAGGGACCCAGAGGGACACCAGTTCTCAACTGTGCCTCTCTCAAGAATCAAACATCAGTAAAGACTCGAGACCCAGCAGCTTTACACAGCTGTACCAGCAGCCAAGCTCTGTCTCTGCCACTGTGGAGTCCTACTTATACCGTCCAAACACCACGAAGCCTCCACTTGTTTTGCCTCAGCTCATGCATCCAGTCAGTCCAAGTCCTTGAAACACACTGCAGCACACCACCAGAAGTTTTTTGGTGCATTTCTCTCCATGGAGTCCTGACAAATGTAGCTCAACTATGCAATGTAAGGCAGACCAATATGTGTGTGTATCATCTGTTAGCAAAGAATCTTTCAACAGGTGTCCTTTCACGTACTTGCTTTAGCAAAACATCCTCTTTTCTGTGTCTGCCTCAGCAAATCGTTCCTTCACATGTCTGCCCCCACAAAATACCATTCAACTGACTTTCCAAAGAACTTCAGTTTCTTTGGAAACTTTCCCACTTCAGTTTCTTTTTATTTTTGAAAGTCTTACTATGTCTCACTAAGTCTTATTAGTGCTATGTAGCACTAATTTGCCTAGAACTAGCAATATAGACAGGCTAGCCTCAAACTCACAGAGATCCATGTGCCTCTGAGATTAAAGGAATGTGACTTTTATGTGTATGTGTAAGAGAATAAGCACATGAGTACAGGTGCTCTTGGGGACCAAAAGAAGGAGAAAGACACCCTGGAGCTGGAGTTATAGGTAGCTATGAGCTGCCAGCCTTGGAGGCTAAAACCAAACCTGTGTCCTCCACAAGAGCAGTATGTACCCTTGACTGCTAAGCCTTCTCTCCAGCCTTTTGTTTCCACCTAGACATTGTTGAAAGGGACAGACACACAGAGAAACAGAGGACGGAAGGACTTTTTCCCCCAGAATGCAACACAGCAGATGTGGTTTAGGGGTGATGTTGGGAAAATCTCTTGTGCACTGTGTAAAAGCATCATCTGTGAATGAGCTAAGTGGCCTATAGCAAGACAAGAGAGAACAGGCTAGACGTCCAGGAGAGGAAGAGAGAAGGGGGAGGGAGAGGAGGAAGGGGAGGGGGGAGAGAGAGAGAGAGAGAGAGAGAGAGAGAGA
>NW_022196913.1:1865684-1871122 GCF_008632895.1 Mastomys coucha
GGGGAGAGAGAGAGAGGAAGAGAGAAGGGGAGGGGGAGGGGGGAGAGAGAGAGGAACTCTGGGAATGAATCAGGCACCGGAATTGCCATCCCGACTCTCAGCGGAAGTCACATATATGAAACTGACATGAGGTAACTAGCTACATGGTATAAACTGGGTTACCAGCTAGTTGAAGAACAAGCCTAGCTTAAGGCCTAGGCATTAATTCATAAGTAAATATACCTCCTTTTCATTATTCGGGAACTGAGGCAGATGTAGGAAAAAACAAAAACAACAACAACAAAAAATGATTATAGGGTGAAGTGCTTCCTGCGTTCCCTCCCCAGCAGGATGAGGCGATGCCTTGTATGCACCTCAGTCTGGCCATGTTTAAGAACTTCTGTGGTGGCCCAGAACTCTTCAAGCAGAAAGCCTCACACACAGTCTGGCCTCCCCTGCAGGTGCAGCTTACCCTGCAATACTTGCCTCCCACCTCCGGGCTTCCTCTCTCCTCCTCACCCCCTACCCTACCACTCCCAGGTCCCTTGCCATTTTACCTTTTCTCTGGTTCAAACAGCCCTTGGATGATAATCCTTTGATTTCCCTGAACTTTTGACCTTTTCCAGCATCTTTTTGCCTCGGGTCTTTGGCGATCAGCTCTTGAGTTATTTTATCTGCCCTTGGTCACACTGAAATCTTTGCTCAAGGACAAGTGGAGTGACTAGTTTTCACCAGACCTTGGTTATAGCTCACCTCCCACCATACAAACTTGCCACGACTGGTTTAGTTTTCTCCTTCTTTTATAAATCTCCCTCTGGGCCCAGGAAGATGCTCAGCCAGTAAAGGTGCTTGCAGCAGAAGCCTAGAGACCTAAGTTCAATCCCTAGAAGTCATGTAAAGGCAAAAGGAGAGAAATGACTCCATAAAACTGCCCTTGGCTTCCATACATGCGCTGCGGCATTTGTGCGCACATACACGTATCATGTATTTACATACACACGGTAATAATTAATAAAATCTGTCTCAGCTTTCCATTGTTCCATTTCCGGTGCTCCCCAACCGCACTCCCACCTATCCAGGCTGCGCCCTGCTCCACACCCTGTTCTGAGATGGGGGCGTTATCCCCCAAGCCTCACCCTGGACACTCGCGAAGCTCGGTGGAGAGGCTGCTGGTGCAGTGCCTTCAGTACTGAGCCACACAGAGATCATGTCTTTCATGACCATTTGATTTCTCGTTTAAGACATAAATTGGTCATTTCCTGTTCAGCTCCTTATGGTGAAATTTGGAATTAAGTTAGAAGTCCCCATTTTTTATCCTCGAATTTTGAAGGCATGTCAGTATTTCTTCATCTCTGCATCTAGCAATATACTTTTTTCTAAGAATCTAAATCTCACAGTGTGTCTTTGGGGATTATAGAGTCAAGATTTTGTAATTTAAATTTTTCCTCACAGAATTCCTGTTGTAGAATATTTTTCAGATAACAAAATATCCTTTCTAAATGACCCGTTTCTCCAGTTCAGCCAACAACTGGCATTTCATTCGGTGAATGTCCTTTTTAATCTCTGAATAAATTAATAACAGTAATAATAACAGTTATAATAACAGGGCTCCAGTTTGAAGCCCTGGCACCTCTCAGCAAGTAACATTTCCCCTCTTTTCTCCCAGCTCATGGCAACCTAACTATTTTCTACATTTAATTTTTCTATTTTATAGTTTGTTGTATTATTTTATTTCTAGTCTGTGACTGAAACTCATTAGAAGAACAGTGTTCCTTGCTACTTTCTGAATATATAAGAATCACTCACATGCCAATCAACAGGCTCTCAGAGTAAAGAAGGAAAGAATTCGTGTGTCAAACAGAATATAAAAACACAGTTTTATTTAGTGAGCTACAAGAGTGTATGAGCAAGGGTGGTAACAGAAGAATCCACCTAACCATAAATTTTGAGGGGGAACAATTCTCTTTTTGGTTGGGTTTCCCATCACACAATGCTTTCTATGCAAATAAGGGTAGCCCTGATTGGTTGGTGTTTGACTATGGGCAGGTAGTTAGTTTCACAGGGTAGAAGCTCCAAGGTACATAAGATGGGAGTTTTCCTACAGGGAAAATGTACTAATACTACTGAATTGTGTACTGTAGAATGGTAAGTTTTGTCTTTCACTAGAAAAAAAAGGTGGAAAGAGACAATTGACAGGAGACAATTCATGTCCAGACCAAACAGGTTACATCAGGCTTGCAAGTGCAGGCTCCTCCCTACCTACTGATGAGGACCAGAAATCAGATACATCAGGCAAGGTCTCAGAATCAGAGGCAAACCTGGCTTCCTGCCTTCAGAGGTAGGCCCCTTTCCACCACCCTGTCCAAAACAGCAACTGCTTTGATCTTTAAGATATCAATTTACTGAATGCCTCAGGCAATCCAGAGGCTATCAACTATTTCCCCTCTGACTGAACAGCCCTTTCCTTGCAAGTATGTGATTGAATTGGTCCTCTAGAAACAACCAATTCTAAGTTTTATAATTCATTTTTTAATTCGTTTTTAAGGAACTCAAGTGGCTCCCGATCTATATTACTATGGGACTTAAAAGAGTTGCTTGGATTTCGTTTTAACTTTGAAACACCAAGAGACAGTTAAGATTAAAGGATAGCTGACATGTATATAAGGAGCTTTTACAATTCCCAGGATGCTAGAGTGGCTGGCTTTAAGCTCAGAGCAAGCGAGTCAGCAGATGACGTACAGGCCAGCTCCAGCAGCATCAATGGAATGGCTACAGCACTCGAAGCCTGCTGTCTAACTCAACAGTGGGAGGCGTAGACAACCCTGGCCATTTGCCATTGCCGTGGACAGTATGGGCACAGGAGGACATAGATGAGGAAGGAGGCCACGGCAGGGATCCAGGAAGAAGAATTAACGCGAACACTGTAGAGGGCAGGAGAAACCAGACAGTGTCCTCTCCAGTTTGGACTGGGGAAATTTGGAGCTGGAGTGAAATCACATGAGGGTGGAGCTAGCATGAATCACGTGAGGGTAAGAGGGGGCATTCTCCCCTCTTTACCTCAGCTCAGGTCTGAGGTTCGCATTATTTTCAAATACATGCTTTATTTCTCGAGCCTCAAGCCATGAGGATCCACTTACCGGCTGCTGTACCTACCCCAGTGCTGACCATATAGACTCTCTGAGTGAACTTCTGCCCCTCAAACCGTTTTCCTTCAACTGGAAATGTAGCTCAGTATAGCAGAGTACTCAAGAGTACTCACCTAGCACATCCCCACAGGGTTAGATCTCACACACACACACACACACACACACACACACACACACACACACACACGGGCGCACGGGCGCACGCACACACATACACACTCACACACACACTTCCTTGATCCTTTTGCTTATGTTATTTTCACAGAAAGCAAAGACACCCATTTTATAGTTAAAATTCAGCTTTAAAATATAAGGGGGTTTAAAGATATAACATATCTTAAAACAATCCTAAACACTGCCCGCAAATTAATAATAAGAAGAATGATGATGATGACCTAATGATGATGATAACAATAATAGAAATAGGAGTTCAAGCAAACCCAAATGTTGTGTGCTTCAAATGAGGCTACCCAAAAAGTGTAAAGATGTCTACACATAGGGAAATGTATTTAAAAATCATATATCTCATATAAGTCCAGTGTTCAGGATACAGGAAATAACTCAACTCAATTACTAAAAGACAATATAACTTTAAACAAACAAACAATAGGCAGAGAGAGAGCTGCCTCAACACTTAAGAGGCATCCCTTCAGGAGAACCAGGGTTCGCTTCCCAGCTCCCACAAGGCTGTCACTCCAGGCCAGTGGGTTTGATGCCTGTTCTGGCCTCCGTTGGCACTGCATGCATGTGGTGCACATACATGCAGGTAAAAATAAAAGCTCGTACTCATAAAATACAATCTCAAAAAAAAAAAAATCAAATTGGCAGAGGACCTAAATAGATCATCATTTATCATCATTTCTCCAAAAAAGACACATAAATGGCCAGTAGCCCATGACAGAAGCTTAGCATCCTTAGTTAGCAGAAAGATATAAATCAAAGCCACAGTGAGACCCCACCTCACACATACTAATGCCTAGAAGAGAAAAGATAGACCATCGCAAGTGCTGGGGACATGGTGAGAAAATTAGAGCCTTTTGCAGGTTGGCTAGAATCCACCTGACTGAAGCTTCTTTGGAAAACAGTTTAGCTGCTCCTTAAGAACTTAAACCTATGGGCTGGAGAGGTGGCTCAGCAGCTAAGAGCACTGGCTGCTCTTCCAGAGGTCCTGAGTTCAATTCCTAGTAACCACATGGTGCTCACAACCATCTGTAGTGAGATCTGATGCCCTCTTCTGATATGTCTGAAGACAGCTGCAGTGTACTCATATACATAAAATAAGTAAATAATTCCTTAAAAAATAAAAATAAAAACTTAACCTGTACTGTGGCGATGGTTCAGTGGGCCACCTGCTGCTAGGCTGACAGCCTGAGTTTGATCCCTGAGGTCCACATGGTGGAAAGAGAGTGATGACTCTCACAAGTTGTCCTCTGGCCTCCTTGAGCATACGCACGCGCGCGTGCAAGCACACACACACACACATACATACACATCACACACACATACCACACACACACACAAATTAATTTTTTTCTAAATTAAGCATAGCATCGCTATGTTTACTTGACTGTCTATGCTGAGTGATATCCCCAAGGCACATGAAAATGAAGCCTAAACACAAATGCTTACCAACTGATGGATGACCAAAACATTATCCAAGCGAAAAGGAAATAAAGCACTGCTCCTAGGACAACCCGGATGACTCTGGAAAATGGCATGCCTATTGAGAGAAGCAGCCACACGAGGCCTCATCCAGTGATGGCTTTTATAGGACAGCACAAAAGTCTAGAGACAGAAAGTAGGTGAGTGGTTGCCAGGGGCTGGGGGGAAGAGGAATGAGGAGTGACTAATGACAGACACAGCTTCTCTCAGCAGTGACAAAGGATATTCTAGAATTGTACAACCCTGGGAATGTACTAAAAACACTGAACATATACGTTACATCGATAGATTTTATTATCTATGTAGTATATCTAAAACAAAAATCCTAAAGTAAAGCTAGCTTAACCAACTTCTCTTGTGGGTGTGTGTGTGTGTGTGTGTGTGGGTATATGTGTGTGTATGTGTGTATTATGTGTGTGTATGTGTATATGTGTATATGTGTGTATGTGTGTGTATGTGTGTATTATGTGTGTGTATGTGTGTGTATATGTGTGTATGTGTGTGTATGTGTGTGTATATATGTGTGTATGTGTGTATTATGTGTGTGTATGTGTGTGTATGTGTATGTATACATGTGTGTATGTGTGTGTGTGGTGGCCCTGCTGTGTTCTTGAAAGAACTCAAATCCGAAACCAGAGACTTAGCTCGCTG
>NW_022196913.1:1878301-1879720 GCF_008632895.1 Mastomys coucha
TACAGGTTTCCAAATCCTCGGTTCGTGGGACCCCACGCAAGTAGGAGCTGCGGGACGGCATCCTACATGTGTGTATGTGTGTGTGTCGTGCATGCGTGTATATACACATGTGCTTTACTTATGTGTGCACATGCAAAGGTTAGAGGTCCCCTTTGGGTGTATTCTTCAATTGCTCTCTACCTTATTTTACTGAGACAGGACCTCTCTTTGAACCTGCTGCTCACTATTTTAACTAGGCTAGGCAGTCAGTGAGCCTCCACGGTCTCCACATTCCCCCCACTTCTCCTCAGTTCTGGGGTTATAGACACATACTGTCATGCCCAGCTTTACCATGGGTATTAGGTAACCAAATTTAGGTCCTTATGCTTGCACAGCAAGCAGTGTGTGCACCAAGCCATCTCTCCAGCCCCAGTAACCAGATGCTTTCCGAATGCAGATACTAACCAGAGGAGACTTGAAAATGAAGGAGCCAAAGAGGTCAGAGGAAGCCAACTTCACGGTACAGACAGGCCCAGAGAGGAGGGGTGAGGCCACTTGATCCATACTAATTGCCTTCCCTGCCTACACTCTCTACTCTCTTTGTGCAGAAAGCAACCCAAGGCATCCATCACTCTTGGACTTACAAGTCGCTGCAGCACCAAAGACCAGACAAGGGACTTGGAAAATGTCAACCAACAAAATGCATAGGCATTTTTTTCTTATAGCTAAAAACAAGAAAAGATAAGAGAAATGCTGGGCAAAACATGACTGAAAGCTTGTGGCTCCCACTGGAGCTGGATCTACACAGCAGTCTCAAGATGCCTGCTATGAGCTGCTGTGTATATGGATATAAAATAGGTTGCTGCCCTCCAAGAGCAGCCATTGGATGGATAGCAGCCGAGTTGCATGCACCAGCCTTTGGAGAGGTAACCTGGAAACTCTGTGCTCTTGGAGCATCCTCAGGAGATCTACTGTGTTAGATCAGGTGTCTTTGCACCTGACTGGAACTGTAACAAAAAGAGATGGCTGACCAGAATCTTAGAGGCAGATTTGACTTTTAAATTGTTAACAGATTTTGGATCAAGAGGAGTACTTGGCAGGATAAAGAAACACTCTTTTGAGTGAGTTCTGCAGCAGCTTGTACATTCTGGAAAAACCCTGAGCTGACTGATAGTCCCAGGGAGTCCCTCATCCTCTACAACAGAAAGCGACAGTCAGCCCTGCTGAGAGAACCATTCTGTCTCAAGCAAAATTACTCATTACTGAAGATGGATCATATGATTACTACACAGGGTTGTAAAACGTTTTACAGAAGCATAATGAAGACTGTCAGAGCTAGCCAGGAGGAAGAGAATGTTTCAAGTTTGCCCCAAGCATAACATCTGCATGTGCAGTCTGGGGGAAGAAAGCTAGTCCAACGATGAGACACTGGTACAAGCC
>NW_022196913.1:1879992-1925334 GCF_008632895.1 Mastomys coucha
AGCCTGGAGGAGGGGCGTGGTACAAGCCTGGAGGAGGGGCGTGGTACAAGCCTGGAGGAGGGGCGTGGAGATCAGATGCAGACACAGTGGTGTGTCTGGATGCCAGAAATTGGGCTGACACCAAGACCTAAAATTGTCTCCAATTATGGGTAAGAAACATCATCTGTGGCCTTTTTAAAAATGGTTCAAGGGCTGGTGAGGTGGCTCAGAGGGTAAAGGTGCTTGGCACCAAGCCTGATAACCTAAGTTTAATTCTCAAACCCCGCACGGTGAAAGAAGAGAACCATCTCCCACAGTTACCCTGCGACCTCCACATGGGGGACGGTGATATTAATACGCAGACACATATGTGAGTGCATTGCACACCATGGGAATGCACACATATACCCACATTTAAAAACAAATTTAAAGTCAGGCTCAGCATGATGGCAAAGGTGTCTAACCCTTGGGCCTCAGGCCATTTGTGGTTCAGGAGAGTTCATCAGGTCTGTGTCATACTAAATAAAAATGAATGCTCTCATAATCCACAGGCTTGTTATTGGTCACCCCCAGATTTAATGTGTGGCCCAAGACAACTCCCCCAAGTCTCATGTGGCTAAAAGCAATGGTAGAACTAGAATCCAAAGCAAACGATGGACATAACACAGTTATCACCCCCCTGCACCCCACAAGTGCCTCTCCTCATCTCTGCCTAGGACACTGAGAAAAAGTCATAAAGTGTCATTGTACAGGACCGTCCTCTAAGTCAAAGTACCACCATCTTCAGGCATCCTGCTGCCCCTTGTAAAAGATCCTAACAGCTGGGCCTTCCATCACAGGAGGCAATAAGGAGGGTCATGGGACCCTCACCTGAGTATCCACCCCTCCTACCCAGTTGTATACAATTCTGCCCTAATTAATGTGGTCTTGGTGGAGGGGTCAGAGGCTATGTGGTATATGTAGGGGACAGATGAGAGAGGTGGGATCCCATCTATGCAGCCATCGGCCATGCTGGGTAAAGACCTTCCAGTATTTCTGCCTGAAGGCCACTCACGTTCCTGCCCATCACCCCTCACCCACTGCCCTGTAACCCTGATAAACTCCTGGGTTCCCCTGGGTGTACTGTGCTGGATCTGAGCCTCAGTTTTTTACTGGAAACTTTGGAGGGGCACAAGCTGTTGATTTCTCTCCCAGGAAAGGGATTTTAGCAGCAGTGGTCATTAACTTGGAGTTAATTCTTTTTTTAATAGACAGCACTTTTTAAATATTTTAATACTTTTAAAGTGGTGTGTGTGTGTGTGTGTGTGTGTGTGTGTGTGTGTGGTGTGTGTTCAGGACTTTGTGGAGGCCAGAAGGGGTGTCTTCCTCTATTACTCTCCACCTTATTCCTTTTGAGGCAGGGTCCTCCCCACAACCTGGTGCTGGCATTTCAGATCGGCTAGCAGCCCCTAAGCCACAGTGACCTTTCTGTCTCCATCCCCAGCAACACTGGGGTTAACAGGACACTAGGGTTCTGAAATCCAAACTCAGGTCCTCATGCTCTTACCTCTCTCTCTCCCCTGCCCACTGAGCTCATTTTTTAAATACTTTTGTATAAAAGTCTATCAAATTCAAACTTAATCTTGTCGTCACATCAGCCTTGGCCTGGGCACCTTCCCTTCTGACATTCTGTCTGTGTTGGCTAATTTTATTGTCATTGTGACAAATACCTAACGAAGAGTGAAGAGCGTAGGGGAAGGAAGATTTCCTCTGCACAGCTGCAAAGGTTTCTATTCATCATGGAGTAAAGAGACTGGATAAGGAGCTCACATCATGGTGGACCAGAGGCGAAGTGGAGTAGCAATAGGAAGGAATTCAGGGACAGCAGTCGCTGAAAAGACACATGCCCAGTAACCCATTTTCTGTCGTCACACCCTACCATCCTCAGAGCTGCCATTTCCCAACAGTAAATTCAAAATGTGAATCTATGCTAGAGGGGGGAGGGGGGAGGGGTGCACCCTTTTAGAGACAAAGGGAAGGAGGGATGGGGTGGGGGATGCGGAAGGGAGACCAGGCAGGGGGACAACATTTGAAATGTAAATAAATAAAATAACCCATTTTTAAAGACAATTTGAATCAATACATTAAGCAGAACCCTGCTGATCTAATCAGTTCTGGTTAGGGGGTGTGTGTGCTCAGTAGTGGGCACTACTAATCTCCTATTTACTTTTTCAGTCCTATCAAATTGCCTATTGTCTTATCAGGGTTCCCATTGCTGTGATGAAACATGCCCAGAAAGCAAGTTGTGGAGGAAAGGGGTTATTTGGCTTACATTTCCACATTACAGTCTATCATGGAAGAAAGCCAGGACAGGAACCCAAACAGGGCAGGAGCCTGGAGGCAGGAGCTGATGTAGAGGCCGTGGAGGGTGCTGTCTGCCGGCTTGCTCAGCCTGTTTTCTTGCAGAACCCAGGACCACCAGCCCAAGGATTGAACCACCCACCATGGATGGGCTGAGCTCCCCCATCAGTCTCTAATTAAGAAAATGCCCAACAGGCTTCCCTACAGGCCAATCTCATGGAGGCATTTTCTCAGTTGAGGCTCCCTCCTCTCTCTCATAACTTTAGCTTGTGTCAGGTTGCTATAAAACTATCCAGCACACTTGCCAAAATTAGTGATCTTGGGTCAGGGGATGACTCAGCTGTTAACAGTGTGTACTGCTCTTGGAAGGGCCCAAGTTCAGTTCCCAATGCTAGGTAACCATCATCTACATCTCTACATCTGCCTCCGGGGGGATCCAACACTCTCTTCTGTCCACAGACACACATACGTACACACATACTTAAAATGAAAAAGAGCTGGATCAGTGGCTGGGTGTGATGTTGTTGTTCTTGCAGAGGACACAGCACCTTACACAGCAGCTGACAACCATTCATACATCCAGTTCCAGGGGATCCAATGCCCTCTTCTGACCCCTGACGGTACCTGGTATGGCACACATATAGACAAAATGGTCACACATATAAAGTAAAATAAATAAATCTAAAAAAAGAATTTTTTTTAAGATGAACCATTTTACTGCACTTTAGTAACACTATGCCTCCTAATATTTCCTATGCTCTAACACTCAGGTAACTTTTTAGGTTAGGTCTGGGGTTGCAGATTCTCTGATCTCACAATGTCCAATATAGTAACCACTAGACAAGTGGCTACTAAATTCTTAACAAGTGGACAGTCCTAACTGGGTATACCCTGTGGTGATTTGAATGAAAATGGCCCCTACCACCTCATATATTTAATTTATTTTCCCAGCCAGTGGACTGTTTACGAAGGATTAGGAGGTGGGCTTTGAGGTTTCAAATGCTCAAGCCAGGTCCAGTCTCTCTCCCTTTCTTTCTCTCTCCCTCCCTCCCTATCTTCCTCTCTCTCTCTCCCTCTCCCCCTCGCTCCCTCTCTCCTTCTCTTCCTCTCTCCCTATCTCCCTCTCTCATTCTTTTCTTCTCTCTCTCTCCCTCTCCCTCTCTCACTTTCTTCTTCCCCCTCTCTTCCTCTCCCTCCCTCTCTCCCTCTTCTTCTCTCCCTTTTTCCCTCTCTCCCTCTCTCCCTATCTCCCTCTCTCACTCTCTTCTTCTCCCTCTCTCTCTCCCTCTCTCTTCCTCTCCCCCTCTCCCTCTCTCCCTCTCTTTCTCCCTCTCCCTCTCCCCCTCTCTCCCTCTCTCCCTCTCTTCCTCCCTCTTCCCCTTCTCCTCCCAGCAGGGACCCTGCCCTCTCACTTCTCTCTCTCTCTGATCTGGATATAGAATCTCAACTACATGCTGCCATGCTTCCTGCCATGACTATAATAAAGTAACGCTCTGAATGTAAACCAGCCCTAGTTTAGTGCTTTCCTTTGTAAGAATGTCCATGGTCATGGAATCTCTTCACAGCCATAGATCAGTGACTACAACACATGCCTATAATTGCTATAGGAGTAGTGACAAGGGGAGCAGAAGTTTGAGGTCATCCTTGGCTACCTAGTGAGGCTGAGAAGGGGTTCAATGGCAGAGCACTCTCCTGGCATTTGTGGCCCTGATTCAATTGCTGCTGCTGCAAAAGAGTGAACTCAAGACATGCAAAAGCTGCTTCCATCCAGGGGCTCAGTGCAGTAACTCTACACCACTAAAGAACACCATCCCCCTGCATCCCATACAACTGCAGACTCTAAGATCTGGAAGGTACCTGCTCCATCACCTAAAGTCATAGGACCAACCATCTAACCACTAATTAGACACCAAATAGTCACGGTGTCCCAGTGTCAGCTCTGTGCCAGGCGCACATTTCATACCAACCGAAGAACTCAACAAGTCGGTTCTACTACTGTCAGGTGAGAATTTGGCGCCAGCCCAGATGAAGAGGTTGGCGCCCCTCTCTGAAGCCACACAGCTGTTGGGGAGATGCTGCAGTGTTTCCTTAGCATGCTTTCTTGTTTCTGGAAAGTAGAGAGACTGGCGAAGCCATCAAACAGCACATTCTTCTTCAGCAGATAGAAATAGTGATTGCACCAAATAATGGCAACAGTCTGCTAACGGTACTATACAATTCTTTAATCGGAGAGTAGTGAGATCATAGTCCAGGCACTGAGGCTGGTGCCAGGTCTATGACCTGGGTACTGTAGAGGCTAGGGTGGGTGAGGTCCAAGTTCAAGGCCTGCTTGGGCTTCAGAGTGAGTCTGAGGTTAGACTACACAATTTAAAAAGAGGACTGGGAATATAGACCAGCATGCTCGAGGCCCTAGGTTCAATCTTCACTGTTGTAAACAAATCAGAATTTCCCAGAAACCCTTGCTTTTCTGTATTTCTGTACCAGTGTGAAGTTTACCCTATTTCTTCTCCATTTGTTTCTCTGTATCTGGCATTGCACGAGGCATGCTTGCCTTCCTAGCTTTCAGTTTTATCTCTTCTGTGCATCCACAGACTAGGCTTTCTCTCGACAAGAATGGGAACAAGACCAGCTCAGAAAAAGTGCTGAGCTTTTCAGATTTCACGGCCAAGTCAGAGCGCGTCCGCGCAATGGTGTTGCATGCAGCCGTTTCCCACAGCGATGCCTGGAACATCCTCTATGTTTGATGTCTTGAAGGTGTTCAGCTTTTAACATCACACACACACACACACACATACACACACACACATATACACGCACACAGACACACACACCCACACACAGGCACACACACAGACACACACACACAGATACACACACAGGCACATACACAGAGAGAGACACACACGCAAGCACACACACACGTACACACACATGTACACACCACACACACACACACACCAATACACCACACACACAGACACAGACACACAGACATACAGACACAGATACACACAGAGAGAGAGAGACACACACGCGCGAGCACACACATACATACACACATGAACACACCACACACACACCTACACACACGCGTACACACCACACACACACACACACACACGCACTCACGAGCACACACACACGTACACGCACTCACACACATGCACACACACACGCACACACGCACACACCCACACACCACACACACAGACACAGACACACAGACATATACACGCACACAGACACACACACTGACACACAGGCACACACACAGACACATACACACAGAAAAAGAGAGACACACACATGCACAAGCACACACATATGTACACACACGCGTACACACCACACACACACTCGCGAGCACACACACACACGTACACGTACTCACACACACGCACGCGCACACACACACAAACTGCAGTTTATGGGAGCAGGGGAGAGAATGCTCAGAACTGAGGAGCTACACGAATCCTAACTCAGAACACTGGGTTATACTGCCATCTGCTGGCCACCATGAGAAATGCGCCAAACGCACTGGAAGGAAAATTGTAATTCAGAGCTCAGCTTGATTAATAAATAATACAAAGACTCTCTTTAAGGAGAACCGGATAAATCTCTTTGAAATACATCAGAAGTGCCCAGAGTGAAAATCACCCTTCCAAATGTCACAGATGGCAAGCAAGTGCGTTTAACAACCAAGTCTCAAATTCCACAGGATGTTATCTGTAGGAAACCCTGAAAGGCAAAGGGGTTGCCTAAGTTCTCCATAGCATGTGAACACTTCAGGTCACCTCTGAAATAACCTTGCAGTAGTGATTACCCTTGGGCAGGGCACCACTCCTCAAACTCTAAATGTTGTTTATATCCTCAGTATTGCCCTGGTGTCTGTGAAACCACCCCTGTGTCTTACAGGTATGCGTGTGGATAGATGTATGTGTGTGTGCTGGCATTTGTGTGTGCCTGCATGTAGAGCCCAGAACTCATTTTCAGGTGTCGTTCCACACTATCCACCTAATTTTTTTTTGAGACAGGCTCTCTCACTCTCATCCCGAGCTTGCCAGATTCCATAGGCTGGCTGCCCAGTGAGGCCCAGGGATCCTTGTCAGTGCTGGGATTTTAAACTCCACCCACTATGCTCTGCCTTTTTATATAGATCCTGTAAGCCCCACTCATGTTTCTCTGGGAGAGAAAGAGTGCCTGGTCTCCACACTGTCCCTTCACACCGATCTTTTATGAGATTATACATCCTCTGGAGTTCTTCCATGACCTTCTTTCTGTGAATGTGACCCACCTTCCTCCCTGCATTTCCTCACTGACAGAACTATCTCCAGACCACACCAATTCTAGACCGTGACAGCTGCGGTTATCCTGGATACAGCTTACGTGCTTCACTCATTCCTGCCACCCAAGGACAAAACGCCACCTCATCCACATTCTAAACAATGCATTTTTATAGCCTCGCATTAGAAAATATGCTTCATGTTGTTAAAGGGATTATCTTGACTAAGATGTTTGCATAGAAGGTCCACAGCCTACAAGGACATTGATAAACAGCTAGGACATATGACAGAGGGTGACAGATAAATGGCAGTTTCCAGAAGCTGGCCTGGCTTTGCAGGGGCTTCTGGCTAAGGGGGAGGAGATGGTGTCTGAGGCTAATTTAAAGTGATAAGCGAGCAATACATGTGGATGGAGCAGTAGGGCTGTGGTCCTGGGCTGCTGTCCCAGACAGAAGAAGGAAAAATAAGATAAAATAATAAGACATAAGCCTCAGAGATGGGCAAGCACATCCCCTGTGAGCCCGTAGACATGCTGTTTACCCTGAACCTTATAATTACAGGAAGGGCAGAGAGACAGGGAAGCCATGTCTTCAGGGACTTTAAAAGCCAAGCTAAGGAAACTAGAGAGAGAGCTCAGTAAATAGCATGCTGTGCAAGCCTAGAGGGTATGGGTTTGGTCCTCAAACCCACATAAAAATGATGGGTATTGAGGGCCTCCACCCTCTCAGAGGAGAAGGGAAGGGGACGGGGAAGGACTGTGGGATGTGGTAACCAGGAGGAAGGGCAGTGAGCAGGATGCAAAGTGAATGAATAAAAATAATGATAATAAAAATATTGTTGTACAAATAAACTTGTTCCTGGATTTAATGGGGAAAAAACTGATGGCCTTGGTGGCACACACTGGGAAGCCCAGCACCAGGGAAGCAGAAACAGACAGATCTCTGAAGTTTGATGGACAGACAGCCCATCTAACCTAATTAGTGAGCCCCTGGCCAGGGAGAGACCCTGCCTCAAAGGAGGAGGAGGATATCTCTGAGGGTGACTCTCAAGGCTGTGTTCTGGCCTCCCCATGCAGGCAGATACACACATACATGCACATACCCACATGTGAACAACTACACATACACACCATAAAAACTAAATAGTTGTTTTGCTTGGGCAGAGATTCTACATGTTTTGTAACAAGCCGGAACATCTCACACCTCCCCCAACACTTTAGGAATTGGGCTGGATCCCACTTCGCCTTGAATGCTGAGTATCTCTGAGAAAGGCTGCTCTCTGTCACTGGGTGGTATATAGATGCTGCCCAGTGAAGGCAGCTTGAGAAGTGCCCACAAAGGCTGCCAGAAAGACCTGGGCTTCCAAGAGGAAAACGACCAGATCCCATCCAAACTGGAGCTCCAAACATCACAGGGTAATCAGAACTCACACCATTTGGGGGCCAGCAAGATAGTTCAGCTGGCAAAGGAAATTGCCCCTAAGCCTGATGACTTGAGTTCAGCCACTGGAGGCCAGATGGTGGAAGGAGAGGACAGACTCCTGCAAGCTGTCCTCTAACCTAGGCAGGCTCACCGTTGCTAGACAGACAGACAGACAGACAGACAGACAGACAGACAGGCAAATGGACAGGTAGAAGATAGATAGATAGATAGATAGATAGATAGATAGATAGATAGATAGATAGATAGAGACAGATAATAAATCTCACTAAGCTTTCAATATATGCCAATGTGCTAAATATAAAATAGGCACCTTATTTTAATTTGCATTTTCTGGATTATGACGAGATTGAAAATCTTCTCACGCAGACCATTCAGTTGCCCTCTTCTGTAAACTTCCTACGTCTATTTTTGCTATTCATTTCCAGTTCCTTTTTTATTGCTTTGTAGAGTTCTTCACATGTTCTAGAGAATGTCTCTCTGCTGATTAACTCTTCCACAGCACAGCAAAAGCACATGTACCTACAGCAAGTCTGTGGTTTGTCTTTTTGTATGGATTGAATATCTTTTTTTATCATGCAGAAGCTCTAGTAGTATTGTTAAAATTATTAATATTTTCCTTTCTGGTTTGGGCTTCTCATATTTTCTTTAACGGGGCACAGTGACATGCATTTCTGGTCCCAGCCAGCAAGAGGCCAAGGCAGGTGGATATTGAGTTTGAGGCTAGGCTAGGCAACATAGCACAGCTTGAAAAGAGAGATATTACTCTGTTGTATCATAAAAGAGAAGAGAGAGAAAGAGGAAAGGAGTGAGGGAAGAAAAGGGAGGGAGGAAGAAGCAAGAAAGAAGGGAGGAGAGAGAAGGAAGGAAAAGAAAAAAAGGAGAGAAGAAAGAAGGGGAGTGGAAAAAAGACAGACCTACGTCTCCTTCCCTTGAGGTCATAGTTCCAATTTTAAAAGCATAAAGACAAACTTCTCTTGTGAAGTTTCTAATCTCCCAGAAACTAGCACAGTTGCATCCCAGAGTTCTGGGAGTGTCACACAAAGAACATCACCTTATTAAATGTATGCATTTGGCTGTGCTGCTTTGTCTGTAGCTGACACATAATTACATACATTTATGGTGGATAGCTGCTAACTAGATACACGTATTTATTGTGTAACCACCAGATTGGGATAATTAGTATTTCTTTGTGCTGGGAACTTGCAAGGTTTCCCCCTTGCTTTGAGATACATAATAAATCATTGTGCACCACAGCAGTGTCTTAGAGAACTCTAGAAACTTGTCTTCCCACCTAACTTGATCTTCCTATTTGCCATTCACCTTCTCCCTCCCTTCCTAGCCTATGGAATCCCATCCTCCTCTCTCCTGTGGGATCTGTGTGTTAGACTCTAGATGAAGAAGAGCAGACAGCACTTCTCTTTCTGTGCCTGACTTACTTCACTCAACAACCTTTGTTCTATCCATTTTGAAACAAACGACAACACTGGACTCTTGGTTGTGGTGTGGTGTGCATAAGATTTCACTGTGTGTCTGAATGCTGCTTTTCTTTATCCATTCATCTGATAGATAATAAATGCACCAGTGTTAGCATTTTCCATTTTTAAAATTAAAGCTCATACGAGCATATTGGTGCACACCTGTAATGCAAGTACACCTGAGGTAGAGGCAGGAAGATCAAAAGTTCAAGGTCGGCCTCAGCTGCAAAGTGAGTTCAAGGCCAGCCTGCTCTACATGAAACCCTATAGCATAAAACTAACTAAGAGGCAGAGGAAGTGGCTCAGTGGGGAAGGACGCTTGCTGTGTGTGGATAAGGGCTTATGTTGCGAATTCCAGCACCCACAGAAAAGCATGGCTTCTTATGCACTTGCAACCCTGGCACTGTAGCAGGTAGAAACAGGGAGACTGATGGAGTTTACAGTCTACAAGCCTAGTTCCCAGTTCAGTGAGACACCCTGTCTTAAAGGGATAAGACAGAGTGCCAAACCACAACACTCAAGAGCCTCCTTTGGCAATTGTGCATGAGCATGGCAACACACACACACACACACATGCACATGAGACACATATGTATATACACATACTTACATTGCTGTTGTAAGTCTCCTCTAGATCAGAACATCCCATCCTTGGGGTAGAGGTGGGTGAGGGGTGGGGAGCCCTTAAGAAGGGAAGTAAACAACACAAAAGCAGCCTTAGAAACTCCCTGAAACTGACCAGACTCATTAGGCCCCTCCCTTCCAAGGTAAGTAGAGCCCACTTGCAAAGACTCTCAGAAAGAACTGCCTAGAGGAGATTTAGATCAACCAAGGCCCACCGCCCTGCTTAGCTGTCTGCAGCTGGGCATTGTGACCCAGGTTTCCCAGTTTATATTGAGCTGTCACCGTCCTGCGGTGGGCTTTGGTGAGGCAGTTGTCTTTGACCCAACAAAACTTATTGGGTCACCAAGTTGGTGGTGATAAATGCACTTTAGTCTGCCGTGCTTCCCTGGTCTGAGATGAGAAGACAAATGGGTTTTGTCTCTCCAGGAAAAGTCGTATCACACAATACACCCCCCCCCACACACACACACACACACAGGCTAAATCAATTTAATTAAAGTTCAAAATTGGAAGAGACACTAGCAGTTCTTGACTTCCATAAATTCTGGTGTTTGTCATCTGCATTTCAAGGATAAGAATAAGAGTCTCTAGGCTGGAGAGATGGCTCATCAGTTAAGAACACTGACTACTCTCCCAGAAGTCCTGAGTTCAATTCTCAGCAAACACGTGGTGACTCACAACCATCTATAATGGGATCTGATGAAGAGAGTGACAGTGTTCTCACATATATAATATAAATATATATTTAAAAAAAAGACTCTGATACTTGGGGTGACTGTGCAATGAGCTTTAATGTAAGACATCAATGGCCTTAATTTGGGGGTTGTGCGAACACCTCGGGCTCTCCCCGGGGATTTTCATCAGCCCTGAGGGTCTTAGCATCTTGCCCAAAGCATGAATGCAATAGACTAAAGTGTATTCCACCGCTTGATTAACTCACTAGGCTCACAAGTGAGGATCTTGTTTCCACAAACAGAGGCCCCTCCCCGGGTATTCAGGAGGGGGTGCAGCATTATCCAAGCTGTGCCTAGCATGCTGTGTAACACTGTGCTGGGATGGAGCATGCAGGCAAAGATTTACATTAGGAGACACAGCAAGTGTGGAATAAGGCAAATCTGTGGACAAGGACATGAGTGGATACAGTCAAGGAAAATTCAGAAAGGTGGCATCAATAGGCCAAGTCTTGAGCTAAAACATCACTGCCAAGAGTCAGGCCCTACCCACCCTATGCATGAATTGCATACTCTGCAGGTGGAACGAGATCTGCAGGCTCCATGCACAGGGATGGCCCTGCCAAGCAAGGAGGTTCCCTGTCCTGGAAGGAACAGTCCTACAGACTTCTTGCAGGGTGCTGTGAAGAACAGAGGAAGGTCCAGTGCTTAGAGAATCTCTAGCCAAGAAAAGAAGCTCAAGGTGAAGGACACTTGGGAAAGGGACTGCTATGTGCCGTCTGTGTCCCGGCTCTGAGTGCTCTGAGCAGTGTGCATAAATCATATTTCTGCTTCTCCTGTCACCGTCCTTACATTTTTGTTTGTCTTGGGTGCTTTGCTTGTTTTCTGTTTTGTTCTATTTTGTTTTGAGACAGGATCTTACTATGTGTGCAAGTTACTCTGGAACTCACTATACAGCTCCATCTGGACTCAAACTCATGATCCTCCTGCCTCAGCCTCTTGGATACAAGCCTGTACCACCTTGGCCAGCCCTCATCTTGCATCATGTCACTCAAGGGTCAATTCTGGAGACTTGGAATCCAGGTCTAACTCCGGAACAGCCTCCACTATAAAGCTAGTGCACTGCTGACTTGGCAAATGTCAAGAACAGTTCCTGAGCAGAGGGATGGATAGCTTGTAATTCTTATCTTGAGTGGTCTCTGGCCAAAGATAATCAAGGAAGATGGCCTTAGGGCAAAGAGTAAAGGGTGCCTTGGATTCAAAGTAGGAAGCCAGGACTGTGAAAAAACAGCTTCACCTTTGTTTGGAAAACAATGAACTGTCTTTAACTCTGGAACATTTTGGAGCCAATGTTTATTTAATGATTTCTTAGAGCAGGCAATAACCAGTCTGAGACAAGCACCCACATACCTGTATCTTCTAGAAGCCTCTCTGTCTTTCCCTCTCTCTCTCTCCCTCACTTCTTCCCTTTTTTTCTTCCCACTATGGGTGCATCTGGCTTCTAGTACTCATTGTTCGTCACAGTATGAGCATGACCATGATGGTATGAGTGGGTAGCCTTGAACTCTAGGGGACAAAGGTAAGCCAATCATATTTAACCCCGTCAGGGCAAAGGGAGCTATGCAGAAGGGGAGGAAGAGGAAGCAGAAAGAGGACATAAGAACTCGCAGAGACTGTGGCAGCACACACACACAGGGCCTATAGGAACTCACAGAGACTGTGGCAGCACACACAGGGCCTATAGGAACTCACAGAGACTGTGGCAACACACACACACAGGGCCTATAGGAACTCACAGAGACTGTGGCAGCACACACACACAGGGCCCATAGGAACTCACAAAGACTGTGGCAGCACACACACACAGGGCCCATAGGAACTCACAGAGACTGTGGCAGCACACACACACAGGGCCCATAGGAACTCACAGAGACTGTGGCAGCACATACACACAGGGCCCATAGGAACTCACAGAGACCGTGGCAGCACACACAGGGCCTGCACAGGTCTAAGCCAGATAGGGTCCCAGTGCCAAGAGAGCAAAATGCCCATGAGCTCCCATCCCTAACCAAGAAGCTCTCTCTGATTACCGTGGCAAAGAAACAGTCTGTTCTCCCCAGCCGAGTCTCACAGGGCAGGAAGGGGTATGGCCCATGCGGAGGAGATGGCTAACATGGACAACACTATGGTTTTGGGGTCATGAGGGGAGGGGTGAGGAGGGGTCTTATATTGCTTTGCTTGGGTTTTTTTTTAACTTTATTGATCTTTTGCTTATATATCATGGTTTCTGATTTTGTGTTTTTATGAGATTTGTGTGTATATATGTTTGTGTGCTCACACATGTGTACGTGTGTGTATGCGTACATGAGTGTGTACTGTTGTGTGCATGTGTTTATTGTGCTTTTTCATTGTTTTTATTTCCCTTTGGTTTTTTGTTTGTTTGTTTTAATTCTGGTGTGTTTGTTTTATAAAGGGGGAAGAAAAGGCATTGCGTTTGATGGGAGAGAATCTGGGAGAGGAAACTATGATCAGAATGTATTGTATACAAATTATTTTCAATTAAAAAAAAATCCAAAGGGGGGGTACCGACATGGTTAAGCAAGTGCAGGCAAGCAGCCAGTGAGCATCCTCCTCCACGGCCTCTGCATCAGCTCTGCATCAGCTCCTGCCTTGTCTCCCTTCATGATGGACATAACCTGTAAGATGAAGTAAACTCTTTCCTCTCCAAGTTGCTTTTGCTTATGCAATCCTCCTGCCTCCACTTTCTGAGTACTTCGTATTACAGGTCTGGGCCACATCTCTTACCATCTTAAGGAAATTTGAAGTTATCCCTATAATCTGGTCCACCTCAATAACTCAGGATAATTGCCCTATTTTAAACTCAACCAATTAGTATATTTCACTCCATCTGGACCATATATTTTTCTTTCCTTGTGACATATGCATTCTTCTGGAGACTGGACATGAGTGTCCTTGAGCGAGCACTATTTCATCACAGTCAACACCACTTACTTAATACCTTTCTCCCTAGCGCTCCAGAAATGTGCCCTGTGGTCTAAAGAGGGCTGAGTCCCAGTTACCCTCCATGGTTAGCACTGGATTAGCAACCCTTTTGGCTTTCGCCCTTCCTTGTTTCTTTTTGCCCACTTAAAATTTCTGGGTTCAGTCCCCAAGTGACCCCTTGTCCCTAATCCCCCTGTACGAGTCACCTTGTGGGACTGTTAACTAAGATGGTAAGCTTGAAAATGACTGACTTAGCCTTGGCACACTCTTCTCCCCATAAGAGGAAAAGCGCCCAGTGTGTCCTACAAGGCGAGGGGACTATAAAGAGGCAGCTCCTGCAGAGCTTTGTATAGGGCACACCTGCTGTAGTAGGTTCTCCTGCTAGAGGGCTAGGAAACAAGTCTGCATGTGGGAATGTGTACATGAGTGGAGGTGCCGAATATTAGTCTCAAACCCTAGGCTCAATGGCTGAGGTGTCTGCTTAACATATCAAGGTGAACTTGGCTGCCAGATTTTCCCAGCATCCCTCAGTCCCTACTTGTTACAGGGTGTAGGTGGCATGCCCTGCCCTTACACACACACACACACACACACACACACACACACACACACACACCAACTCTCCAGCCCAGGGACTGGGATGTTCTGTCCCTCCCCTAGAGGCTCTTCCCTATCTATATATTCTAGCTATTTTAGTTACCATTTAATTGCCCTTCCCCCCATTTTTACCCTTTCCCCTCTTGACAGCTACACCTCTTCCTTGCCCTCCTCGCCTCTCCTCACACGGCCCAGGGTCCTGTCCACTCTGGACTCTTCTAGATGCCCCTGCCTCTAGCTGTCTCTCCCTCCTGACTATAGTAAACGTTTTCCTCCACCATGCCTAGGAGCAGTCACGTCCTTCCTTTTTTTTCTTTTTCTTTTTTTCATTCACCACAAGGCCAGAGACCTTGGATCCCTTTGGCATTAGAGTTACAGATGTCTGTGCGCTGCCTGCCATTGCTGGCAAATGCTAGAGCTGTACGCATTGTTTAGCTCTGAGCCATCTCTCAGCTCCAAGACTGGGCACTTTAAAAGTGGTATGGATCTGCCGGGCGGTGGTGGTGGCACACACCTTTAATCCCAGCACATGGGAGGCAGAGGCAGGCGGATTTCTGAGTTCGAGGCCAGCCTGGTCTACAGAGTGAGTTCTAGGACAGCCAGGGCTACACAGAGAAATCCTGTCTTGAAAAAGCAAAAAAAAAAAAAAAGGTCTCGGATCAAGTCTCAGGTTCTGGAGGCTGGTAACTTAAAGTTAGGTGTCAATATGGGACCGAATAGAAGGAGAAATCTCAGGGTCCATGGAAAAGGAAAGGAGCCCGGGTGAAACTCTCCCCAGTTAAGAATCCCAGCACAACAGCACTCAGGAGGCAGATGCAATGTGGTCTACATGAGTTCAAGGTGAACTGCAACTGCAGAGTGAGACCTTAGCTCAAACAAAAAGAACATGGGTCTGGTGGGGTGGCCCAGCAGTTAAGACTCATACTGCTCTTGAAGAGGACCAGAGTTCAGTTCACCGCACCCCTGTTGGGTAGCTCTCGAGTGCTGTAACCCCAGCTCCATGAGATTTGATACCTCCAGCTTCTTCCTGTGTCAACACTCACATACCACCCCCCAGACATGGGCATGTAATTGAAAATTCAATCTTTAAAAAGAAGTTTAACATAATCAATAACATTTACTTAATTCCTTCCTCCCTTCCCAGCTGCAGAGCTGTGAGTTCCTTAGAATCTTGCTATAAAACCCCTTTAGAGTAACTGGAGATGTCCTAATCCTGGAACACAATCCTAATGATGCTTGACCTCATCAGATTATAACGCCTTTGAGGTACCACTGGACCTACCCTGTAAGATCTTGCACCAGAGAGAAAAAGGGAAAGGCTTCCTAGCAACCCTGAGAGGTTCCTTCAGAGTCACTAAAAAGATACAGAAGTCTATTGCTAAGACACTTAATTGCTACTCTTCCTTGAGGAGCCCACACGAACACTTGGGCGTGTATTCCTCACTCCCAGAGTGCCTCTCTTAATTCCCTTATCCCCACTTAAGATCCGTGTTTAAAATGCCATTTAATAAGCCACAACTCTTGAGAAGCCCACGCTCATGCTCTGAGAATCTTTGTTTCTGATATACCCCAATTCTCCTCCTGCCCACTCCTGAAATTATTTTGTGTGGAAGCCAGGGATCTATCTGGTTCTGAGTCAAGTTCCCTAAATGATCATGGGAGAGTGTAGTGGGAAGCTGATCTCCCTGTGGGGGAGCAACGTTCCTTGCTTCTTCCAGGAGCCAGTGTTTGAAAGCTACCCTTGGGGAGTTCCCTCGTGGCTGTGTCACTCTCTATCCCTGGCCACTGTCTTCATAGAGCTGTCTTTTTATATGCGCATGTCTCCAAGTCAACTTTTTAAGAAAATACACAGTAAGACGAGACGGTGGTCCACTGGATTAGCTGGCCTCAAGTCTAGTGCCTCCCAATAAATTGAGGTATCTGGTGTCTCCAAGACTCTGCAGCCTACACTTTGGAGTGTAGAGCCCAGTGGTAGAACTCTTGGCTAACATGCCCGAAGCTCTGGGTTCCAAGGCCAGAACTTGACAGAGGCAGAGGTGCTGGAGACTTCCAGCCCATGGCTCGGGGAGGAAAGGGTATGCCTGGAGGTGCTTGTCACCCTACCAGCAGGGAAGAAGAGCCTTGTTCACCTAAGCCTTGCATTTCCGTGGATGCAGTGCTACCTCCAATCTCCCTCTGGGTTAATCCAACCTCTCTCTGGGGCTTAGTGTATCTTTTACAAGCAGATAATACAGAGATTTGCATCTCAAAACTCCAGACACCTGGAGTGTTCAGTAGGAACATAATTTAGCACCTTGAATGTTAAAGTTATTGTAAAACTTGTTAGCTTTCCAGTAGTTCCAGTATTAGAAGCATCAATCACTGGACATTCAGTCCCCAAAATAAAAAATTAGGGGTTCTGATACTTACTTCTCTCTTCGGTACACATTAAATCACACCAAATCCTTCCCTTTGGCTGCTCCCCAATGCTTCCAGTTCAAGTACAAATGCAGGCTTAGTACAGTTTCATTTAAACAATAACCCCCTAACCCAGGGCATTATTTCTCCATCACCACTGAGAGAGAACATCCTTCAACATTTACAAAGAGCTAAGACTCCTTGGAGGGGCACACAAGTCTGGACACGGGGTCCTGCTGTGTCATCCACATCGAAAAGCTTTTTTTTTTCTCATTGTGAAATCTTTTGGGGGGGAAATCATTTTTTTTTTTTAACTAAGTGAGGGACTAAAAAAAGTCACAGTTTAAAATGTAGAATCAAATTTAAAAGTCTAAGAGGGCCAAAGATATCTTTATAACCCTTTTCTTCTTGTTTTGGAGTCCTGGTATGGTATCTGATGAGTCCTCTCCTGACCATTCACAAGAAACTCCATGTTCATCAACGATAAATCAATGTCCGAAGTCTGATGCTAAGATGCCCAGGTGCTACTGTATTCTCCCAAATGTATTGTGGAAAAAAGACACAAAGACAGGAGATGCTTGTGTCTATCTGGCCACACTTTGCACCCTAGATCCCACTCCTAAGAAACAGGCAAACGGCAATTTCAGGGATGAAAAGGACATCTGCATGGCGTGGAAACCTAAAAACAGCCATAAAAGCCCAGTTCGGTTATCACCAACAATTCTGCTGCCAAATAATCGGAAAAATGAGAACCTATTCCGAACCAAGTTCGTTCAGCCCATCTTTCCCAGAAGTCCTTCGAATGGACGCACTCTGCACCAGGAATGCATTACAAAGTCGGAAATCTGAAGTTACTTCATAAAGTGAAACCGCACCACCAATGTCAATTCAAGCACACAGGATTAGTCTGCCATGTTTATTTGGTCAGGGGAAGAACAAATGATATAACCAGGCAACATAAACTCCCCCTCCCCAAAATGCGTATCAAAGATTCAAGAAACTTCACAGGGTATTTGCATATTTCACTGGGACTCCAAGGAAATGAGGAGGTAGGCTTAAACAATAGAATGAAGAGAAGATAGGAGTCAGTGAGAATGGAGCGCGGGGTTAAGTGGGGTTTTCAAATGTCTCACTGAGGGCTGAGGTGTCCTTGGCTTCTGCACTCTGCAAATTGTTCCCACGGTCACTGTCTCGCTGCAGCAGAGACCCCGGAACGGGTATTGCGTCCCGTGGGTGATGCGGGGATCGCACCCGGCCAGGTTGTGCAAAAAACAAAACAAAACAAAACAAAAACAAAGCAAAAAAAACCCACTCTGGTCGCTTCTCGCGGGACAGAGGGATGCGAAAGTAGGTGGCTCCATCACTCAAGGTTGCTACCAGTGCTACTCACTCACAACTTTTGAAGTCAATCTACCCCCCTTTTTTTTTCTTTTGCATCATGCAACGGATGCCACCGTTCCTTGGGTTTGCAACCCCCCACCCCTCCCCCGAGACCAATCATTGCCGCGCTCGGGCCTCTGCACAGCGCCCCCGCCCCCTTCCCGGGCCGCACGCAGCCACCGCCACCGCTGCCGCCGCTGCCACCGCCACCAGCAACACGGAGCCGCTCCGGCCACCGGCCCGCCGCCTTAAAGGGAGGTGGCCGCTCTTAAAGGGCCCCTCACGCGGCCGGCCGGCGGGAGCGCGGCGGCCCGGTTCCCGGAGGGCCGCGCCCAGCCTAGGCCGAGCTCCACGCGGCGTCCGAGCGCGGGGCCGTGCCGCCGCCACCGGGAGCAGCATTTTTATTCAGGCGACGCTTAAGGGAGCCCGGCGCGCCCGGTGCATTGTGGGAGCGCCGCGGCCCGTTTTCGGGAGGAGGCGGAGGGCGCAAAGCGAGCCGGTAAGCGGCGGGCCTGGTGAGGGGGGGCGAGACAGCAGGCTTAAAGGGGAATATCGGGCCGCGGGCCCGGCGCGGCCGTTGCAAATCCCCCTCCGGGCCGCCCGGGCCGGCCGTGGAGCCGTGCACCGGGGCCCTACGCGCGCCCTGCCCGGAGAGGGGCCGAGCCCAGGGTCTGGTGGGGCCGCTTTAAAAAAGAAGCGCCGCCCGCGCCGCTGCCTCCTCCGCCGTCGCCGCGGCGGCGCGCGGGGCCGAGGGTAGGAGGGAGGAGCGGAGGGGGAGGGCGGCGGCGGCCACGCAGGGGTTAATCTTTTCGCCCGCCGACATTTTTGTGTGGCGGCGCGGACTGGGAGCCCGCGCGCGCGCGCCTCGCCGTCGCCGCCCCGGTGTCCCGGCGCCGCGCCGTGGGCCTCCCCGCCCCCACTCGGACCTCGCGTCCCTCCGGTCCCCGCCGGCGACGGTCACCGCGGCGGCGGCGGCCACGCGGGACCCGCGGTGCGGCATGGCCCAGTCGGCGGTACAAAGAAGGCGGCCGGCACCCGCCGCGCCTTTAAAGGCGGCAGCCTGAGACTTAAGGTGTCCCCTGCGTGGCGTCCCCCGCGCCCAGCCCCATGGAGGACGCGGGGTCCCGGCGCGCACGCCGCGGCGCCCGGGCCTGGGAGCACGCGCGGGGCCTGGGGGCCTGCGGGGAGGTAGGTGTGCTACCCCACCGCACCCGGCTGCCTGAGCCCGCCCCGCGCGGCAGCGAAGGGGTTAAACGCGGCTTTAAATATTCATGTCATTGTTGGAAAGGTGTAAACATGTGGCCTCCAGGTCGGACGTGCTCTTCCTCTGCCCCAAGCACTCCCCAGATTTCGTCCTTTTCAAGTAGCTTGAGTTAATTCTCTGAGGTCAAGTCGCGTGACTGAGGTCTCCTTGCACTTGGGAGGTTTTGAACTGCTGGGTTTTCTTGATGTAAGGCGTTTTTAAACTTTCCTAACCAGAAAGTGTAGGGGAAATAATGTTAAAGAAAGGGACTCTTCAGAGTCCCTCTCCTGCCTTTGGGCTGAGGCCGTAAGGACTGGTGGGAGGAAAATAAGACTCCTTATAAAGCGTAGTTTTCCGGTTTTGTACCAGGTAGAGGTGAGGCAGACACTTTTTTGCGAGGGAATGTGCTGTTACAAACCTCTCTTCGAAGTTGTATTGTAATTCGCACTTTTTCCAAACTGTTTACTGGCTTCAGAATGCCCAGCTCGGCAACTTGCTTGACTCACACTGCTCTTTAGAGAAGTTTGGTTTCAATGAATAATGAGTGGAGTCCGTGGAGTTTCCCGCTGAAATCATTGCTCGTGTCATGTTTGTGACGACGGTTTGGATTACTGCCCAAATTTGGGCTTTGTGAAATTTAGTTTAAATGAGTGATGTGCTTCCTGGGGGATGGAAAACTCTATAAATGGGAATTATGTTCTCAATCATAAATTTTATAGGGGAAACCGACCCTAAAACTTAGGATGTATATAATCCTATGCCCAATAAAGCATCAGTCAGAAAGTTTGTAAACTCCGGGAGCACTTACTGGGTTTTGAATTAGATGCAACCAGAAGAGCTTGTGCAGAAACAATACTAGTGATCTCGTGTGATACTGTTTCTTTTTGTAATGAGCTAGTAATGAACAGTAGTGTGGTTTGTCAATGGTGTGTTTACCGGTTTGTTAGGCAGGATGTTTGCTTTCTAGGAATGTGAAAAAACATCAGAGAACTTTGCAAGTACTCTCTTGAACATTGCAAGCACTCTCTTGAACGTTATTGTGTTTTGCAGCCATGGGAAGCCTTGGGGTTTTTTGTTGTTTTAAGTCGTGTCTGGTTCAGAGGGAGACTTGTTTTTTAAATTAGGATTTAGTATCTGGCAGAATTTCCCAGGGAATGATGGTAAACACCTTTAATCCCAGCACTCAGGAGGCAAAGGCAGGCGTCTCTGAGGCCAGCCTGGTCTACAGAGTGAATCCCAGGACAGTCAAAGCTATGCAGAGGGACTGTCTCAATTTTTTAAAAAAAAATAGTTGCATGAGATGCATTTTGTGTTCCCCTTTCTACAGTTTCTGGTGACTGTTTTATTTTTGTCTGTGAGAGAGCAAAAGACAGCCAGAGGTTTTTCTAGGAAAGTCACTGTAGCTAGGATTTCAGCTTTCTAAAGCATAGAACTTTTAGGCTAACACATAGCGAATACCAGTTCTGTTAGCCCTGCACCCTAGAAGAACTTCAGAGAGTTTACTCTCTGAAGAGTAAATCCAAGTGGCAGGTAGCAGGTGAGCTTAACCTGCTCACGGATGCACGTGAGCCACGGTTAGAACCACAGTCCCACTCCCCCGTCTTCCGTAGGTACCCTTGATGGCATTATCTGTTACTCCAGTTTACCCAGGCACCCTAAAAAAGTATTTCACTGTGTATGTTTCTCTGGGGTGTACTCATTCACTTGATTCTAACTAACAAAGCATTTCACTGCGTATGTCTCTCTGGGGTGTACTCATTCACTTGATTCTTGACAAATACCAGTTCAGGGTCTTTTAACGATGACTTCTTTTTATGTTTTGGTGGTACCTAGGTGGATCACAAGTAGAAAGCCCAGTGGATCAAGAGAGAGAGAGAGAGAGGGAGGGGAGGGGCTGAACTGAAGAGTGAGGCCCCAGAACCATGTCTACTCGGGAGTCCTTTAACCCGGAAACTTATGAATTGGACAAGAGCTTCCGGCTAACCAGGTTCACTGAACTGAAAGGCACGGGCTGCAAAGTGCCCCAAGATGTCTTACAGAAACTGCTGGAATCTTTACAAGAGAACCACTTCCAAGAAGATGAGCAGTTTCTGGGAGCTGTTATGCCACGACTTGGTATGTACACCATCTTTAACATGCAGAAATGGAGTCAGCAGTCTACAACCAGACTTCCCCTGTGTTGCTTTGACTCTTCAAGTTCTGTCAGAGGATCTCAGTGTGACTGTTGATGTCACTTATTTAAAGAAAGAATTTGAAAAGCATCAGGACACATGGTTGGCAGGTTTGAAATTATAGAGTATATTGTGACATACAGTAGGACATTTTTTACTTTTAATTTTTTGGTTGGCTGAGAATAAGCAGAAATGCTTATTCTTTCTGCCTTTTCTCTCAAATGGCCTCTACAATGCTGTGTTCTCGTCATTGCCCTAGTGAAGTTGTGGCCTTACATATCTTAAGAACAGCTTTAAGGCCTTTGCAGGGCGTATGGGCTGAAGTTTTGAGTGGGCCACACAGACTGTTGCACACTCAGGAGAACAGACTGGGAAAGTAGTTCAGTCGGTAAAGTTCAAGAACCTCAGTGAGTTTGATTCCCCAAACCCATATCTTTAAACACAAAAGTGTGTGTGTGTGTGTGTGTGTGTGTGTGTGATCCCAGGGCTGGAGAGGGAGAGACAGATGTGTTCCTGGGGCTTGCTGGCTAACCAGCCTAGCTAATTTGCTAATTCCCAAGCCATTGATAGACTCTGTCTTAAAAAAGAACTGACAGCTGAGGTTGCACTCTGGCCTGCGCGTGCATGTATACGCATGTATAGATTTGAAGTTGAGGTTGTACTCTGGCTACACGTGCATGTGCACACATGCATAGATTTGAAGCTGACCCCAGAGTGCCTAGTGGAGCTGAAGGCACTGTTGCTTTCTTTTCTGAGCTCTTTGTACGTTAGTGGTTTCTCTTTTTCCAACACAGAGCTCTTCCCAAATGCTGGGATTAAAGGAGAGCCCCACTCTGCTTGGCTCTGTAAATCTGTCATTTAAAGGATTCGACAAAACATACTTAAAGGTCGACATAATTACTAGTATCACCTACATGTCTTACCTGACCAAGAAGCAAGTTGGGGAGGAAAGGGTTTACTTAGCTTATTTCACATTGCTGTTCATTATTGAAGGAAGTCTGAACAGGAACCTGGAGGCAGGAGCTGATGCAGAGGCCATAGAGGAGTGCTGCTTACTGGCTTGTTTTCATGGCTTGCTCAGCTTGCTTCTAGAACCCTGGACCAGCAGCCCAGGGGTGGCACTACCCACAATAAGCTAGGCCTTACCCCATCAATCACTAATTGAGAAAATGCCCTGCACCTGGATTTTGTTTGTTTGCTTGTTTGTTTTTTCAAGACAGAATTTCTCTGTATAGCCCTGGCTGTCTCAGAATTAGCTCTGTAAACCAGGCTAGCCTCCAACTTACATAGATCCACCTGCCTCTGTCTCCCAAGTGGTGGGATTAAAGGTGTTGTGTGCCACCACTGCTTGGCTATGGCTGGATTTTATTTTTTAAAGAATTATTCATTTATTTTACACGTGTGAATACACTGTAACTGTCTTCAGACACACCAGAAGGGGGCATTGGATCTCATAGTTGTGAGTTACCATGTGGTTGCTGGGAATTGAACTCTGAACCTCTGGAAGAACAGTCAGCGCTCTTAACCGCTGAGCCATCTCTCCAGTCCCAGAAAGTAGGTGTTTCTTAAAACCAGTCCATTTGTTTTTTATACTTGGAATCTGTCAAGCCTGTGTTATTGATACTATAGTATTCTTTTATATATTTACTCGTTCATTCATATAGTTTGATTTTTTAGGGGATTCACTCTGTAGACCTAGAACTCGCTCTGTAGATCAGGCTGGCCTCAAACTCACAGAGATCTGCCTGCCTCTGCCTCCTGAGTGCACTACCACCTCTCAGCGAATATGTCCTGATCTTGATAGAAGGTTTCTGTCTTTGAGAAGACCTAGATTCCCTGTAGCCAAGCGTAAGGTTCTCAGTCTTGCATTTGACCTCTCCTGGGGTGATGTAGTTGTTCTCTACCCCACCTATCCTTAGCTTTCTAGTTGAAGCTCTAGTTTTTAGAGAGCCACTTCAGGCTTACCCCTTCTTCCTTCCTTACAGTTTCAGGGAGGGTGTGTGTGTGTGTGTGTTTGTGTGTGTGTGTGTGTGTGTGTGATATCAAACCCAGGGCTATGTGAGCGCTAGACTGTACTCTAGTCCTGAGCTGTAGCCCCAGCCAGCTTCCCATATCCCATAGATAGGTTCCTGACTCCCTCGATGATGAAGGCCTATTGGTAATATATATTGGTAATATATATATAATATTCCTGGAAGCTTGCATCCTCTATGTAGAGTTTCATCTCCTAGTCAGTCATATGTGACATACAGTAGCATCAACCTAGGCCATAGGCCAGCATGGCACCTCGAGTTCTTCCTGTCAGCCTCATACTCAAGTTTCAAGAGAGTATCCTCTTCCATGTGTCTCCCTAAGCTTGTCCAGTCTGAACTTTATGCAGGAGTTCTGGCCCTGACACCACTTACAAAGGCCTCTCCTTTATCTTAATGCGTCACAGTTGTGGCCTTTGGTACAACTCTGACCTGCCATGTTTGTGAAGAAAATTGCCCTGGCATGCAGCCTCCCTCAGAGCGAGCGTATCTGTGGCTGCCTCAGCCTCCCTCAGAGTTTGTGCCTTATGGAGAACGTCCTAGTGGCTCTGCATTGCTCCCTGTTGCTGTGGTACACACCATAACCAAAATCGACTTGGACAAAAGGATTTATTTGGATCAAAGAAAGCCAAGGAGGGGAGTACTGTGTGCTGGCTTGTTCCCCCAGCTTTTAAAGTCACACAGGGTACCCGCTCAGGGATGGCACCACCCACAGTGGGCTGGGCCTTCCTATATCAGTTAGGCAGCAACCAAGAAAATGCCCACAGATACGCCCACTAGGCCAGTTCTATGGAGGTAAATCCTTGAATTTCTCTCTTCCTGACTATGTCTAGATTTGTGTCATGCTGACAAAAACTAACAACCATATTATCAACCATGATCTAGGGCTGGCTATCTTGTTAATGGGATCCTGAACTTCCAAAAGATTTTCCCAGCCTCAGAATAACCATATCTAGTAAGTCCCCAACTAGCCCACTACAATAGAACTGTTGTACAATGGTGGATAAAAGAAATATGATGGCCCACAGAGAGCCGTCTTAGCTGAAGCTGAATTGGTTATTTCTAGGTTCGGTGAGAGAGCTTATCTTAAAAAATAAGGTGAAAGTAAGATTGGGAAGAAACCAGCTGTTGACCTCTGTGTCTAGGTGCACAGGTGTACCTACGAAAGCATGTATACATACACAAAGTGAAGAAAGTGCTTTGGGGAAACAAAAAAGGATTGAGTTACCCAGCTGCAGAGTGTTTTGGACACACGTGGTTGGGAACTTTGAATTTCTGCTTTGTCTTTTACCATTTCCTTCGGGCTAATGTAATGCTAAGTGCCGTCTGCTGAATGGGAATATGGTACAAATACTATCTAGGAGGTTAGAGTAACATCCAGGTAATATCAAAGTAGCTGTCAATGAAATGACTAACAGTTCCATTTGTAGAGCTTTCTCATGCAGAGAAATTCTTTAAGCAATCATGGTGATAGCACCATGCCTTGATAGCACATACACCTTTATTCTCAGCACTTGGTAGACAGAAGTAGGTGGAGCTCTGAGAGTTAGAGGCCAGCCTGGTCTACACAGCAAATCTAGGATAGCCAGGGCATCAATTACAAGGTTCAGGAATATAAAGGGTTAAAGACTTCCATAAGGTTTGCGTTTTTTGTGCTGTCTTGCAGTCTTGTTGATTAACAAGTCATGTCTTCCATCCTATGCTGGTTCTGTTTCACAGTCATGTCAGTAAGGCTTCTTGACAGCACACATAGTTTGCTTGGCAGTGTGGGTTTGCTCTCTTGTTGTGGAATTCCTTCCTGCTCAAAGTGCTGCTCACAAGTGATTAAACACTTTTCTCCTTTTATTTTCTGGGTGCTGGCAATGTCCGTCTTGCCAGGCATTGGGATGGATACTTGCGTCATTCCTTTGAGGCATGGTGGTCTTTCCTTGGTTCAAACCACAGATTACATTTATCCTATCGTCGACGACCCTTACATGATGGTAAGTTTGTTTTTTTGTAATTGGAACTGCTTTATGCATTCAGTTGTGGTTTTGGCTGGGTTTGTGTGTGCCTCTGGGTTTGTGTGTGCCTCTGGGTTTGTGTGTGCCTCTGGGTTTGTGTGTGCCTCTGGGTTTGGGTTTTATGTTTGGCTGTTGTGTTTTTCCACTTTTGCTATATCCAGATTATATTACTGTTCCCTGATTCCTGCCATCATGGCAGGGTGACCTGTCTCCTCTCACTTGACACTGCATGAACCAAGTGGCATGAAGAGATCTGTCTGCTGCCTTTACAGTGTGTGCAGAGCAGCATCTATTGTTTTGAGAGAATACTAAGGGTTGGTGGTATTCTCCACTTTCTTTCCTTGTACCCATCTCTCTGATGTTTGTAAAATTTACTGCTCCTGGCTGTTTCTGGCTATACTTTATAATAACACTGATTCTAAATGTTTCCTTCCACAGTAGAGGAACTTGAGAATCTCATTACAGTTGGACTTCCCCTGAGGCAGGGTTTCTCTGTGTAGCCCTGGCTGTCCTGGAACTGTCTATGTAGAGCCTCACACTCAGAGATCTTCCTGTCTCTGCCTCCCATTGCTGAGAATAAAGGTGTGCACCACCATGCCTGGTTTACTTTACAACTAGACTTCTTGAACCTTTTTTATTCTTGTAAATGTCAGGGTAAGTTGGTTACCAGCTACCCAGCCATTTACATGCCCACTCACTACTGTATCACATGCCACTCTGAGATCTACCTGACAATGGCATTCATGGTGTAGCTACGGGGCAGGGGAGATGGTGTGTTGAGGAAAAAGTACTTCCCCATATAAGTGGAAGACCCCAGCACCCAAGTAAAAAGCCGAGTGTGGCCGCATACACCTCAAGTACTCATGCTTAGAAACAGAGACAGGAGAATTCCTGGGACTTGCTGGCTAGCCAGTCTGCCCAGTTGTTGAGCTTCATGTTCAATAAGAGATTTTATCTTCAAAAATAAGGTGTAGGGACTAAGGAAGACACCAGACATCAACTTCTGTCCTCTACCGCACACTCATGCTCGTACACACAAAGCTACTGGCCATGCACTGTATAGACACATTGGCAGTCATTTGTTACATGCTACAACCAACAGCCCTTCATTCTGCCTAGTCTTTATCCAACTAACTTCTTTACCAGCCAAGAGAACACTGAAGAAATGGGGATATCCCACTTGTTTAAAATGTCAGCTATCCTTCCTGGTTTGCAAGGACACTGGGATCAAGCTTTATTTGTGAGGACTCCGGCCATGGGTAGGAAATGAGGACTCTCTTTTTAATGCAGTATGAGTAGAAGTTATTAGAAAATACAAAAGTACATTCTCTGTAAATCAGCACAAGTGGCAGAGAAGGTACCCAGAATCTATCCTTTTCTAGCATCTCTTAGAAGCATGCCAGAGTAGCTATTATATGTCTGTCCCATGGCCCCCAGTTCACCCTCTAGGCTCATTGACAAGGCTTGTGGATGTTGTCAGTCGATCTGCAGCAATTGAAAATGATGTGCTGCATCCATGTTGATTATCCTGTGTCAGAAGAAAACCCTGTTATTTTTCTCTACTATCTATAAAAAGAAAATTTAGACAATGACCAATGACAACTTAACATTTAAAGTCTTCCAGAGTAGTAGGTCTTTATTAGCTCATCCTATTGGATGTGTTTAAACTCCTCATAAAGCAATAGAATTTACTGGGAAATGCTATTTCGATTTTACTTCAGGCCTGCGTGTTTCTTATTTCTCCTACTTTTGTTTACTATTTACTTCTTTCAACTTGAAGCTGCAAAAGTTTCTGAAACCAACAACATAAAAATCATCTTTCTGGGGGGCTGGAGAGATTGCTCAGCGGTTAAGAGCACTGACTGTTCTTCCAAAGTTCCTGAGTTCAAATCCCAGCAACCACATGGTGGCTCACAACCATCCGTAATGAATGAGATCTGATGCACTCTTCTGGTGCATCTGAAGACAGCTACAGTGTACTTAGATATAAATAAATCTTTAAAAAAAAAAAAATCATCTTTCTGTAACCTGCAGAGGCAACACTTCCTGTGGCCTGCTGAGTGCGGGTTTCCAAGGCTGCCTTTAAGTGACTGTATCAGGCCTCCCTAGCTCCTGGGTCTCTTCAGACCATGGTGCTTACTGCTTCTCTTCCTGATCCCCCACCCTGCCCCATCTTGACCTGGGGCTCCGAATCTTAGGTGGGAAAGAATGTGAATTCTTTGTTCTGCTCCCGTGGGTGAGTGGGTGGCCTGACAGTTAAGAGAAGGTGCCAGGTGAGAATTGTATCCAGGAGCTGCTCTTCTGGAAACTCCCAAGGGTGTGGAGGCCGCTGCTCTGTAGGCTTCATCTTTGGTCCTACAGATGGAAAATCCCTGGCTTTTTCACATCTCTGCTCTCTTTCCTAGGGCAGGATAGCATGTGCCAATGTCCTCAGTGACCTCTATGCAATGGGTGTCACAGAATGTGACAATATGCTGATGCTCCTTGGAGTCAGTAATAAAATGACTGACCGGGTAAGTCACACATGCACTCACTGGTCTTTGGTTTAACTTTATTTTGTATTTACAAACATGGCCTCCAGTATTGCAACTCTCCACTTTGGGGCATTTATCTGTAAATGAAAATGAAAGGTGGGGGGACTTACTTAATAGTGTGTGATCAGCTTTGGAATTTGTGTGTGTATGTGTGTGTGTGTGAGAGAGAGAGAGAGAGTTAATAAAGCTTACCTACATTAACAGTACCTTTATGCCAGGCGTGTGATCAGCTTCAGAATCCATGACCCCATGACCCTATGACCTTCAGGGCAAGGTCCTCACGCTCTTCCATGCTCACATTTCTGTTACTGCCTGGCAGTCTGTTCTTTTACCTGGTCTTTGAACCAGGGATGAATTCCTATTTAGGTTATTTTTATTTTATGTGCCTAAATATTTGCCAGCATGTACATGGATGTGTACAGCATGTACATAAGTACATGGATGTGTACAGCATGTACATAAGTACATGTGTACCTGGAACTGGAGCTAGAGTAGTTGTGAGCTGCAGTGTGGGTGCTGAGAGCCAAACTTTTATGCATAATCTCAACCATTGAGCCATCTCTCTGGCCCGGTTATTTAGTTTACTTTAACAAGATGTGCGTTGATTTCCTTTCTCTTTCCGTGTGCCCTCCCTCATCAGTCTGTCGTGATTTACTGATAGATAACCCAGTCGTCTGTGGTCTTTTCCCTGGCAGTTTGCACTTTGAGCAGTAGTTCTCACAGGAAGGGCTGCTCTGTGGATGTGCTACATCGAATTTCTCAGCAAGTCTTCCCACTTGAGTCCTTTTTGAAAACGGCTGTGCTTGTATAGTCAGCTTCTCCAGTGTCCTCTGATAGTCACCTGTGTCTAAGCCAGGCCTGTGGGCAAATGGCACATCATAACCCCTACTAGTTAAGAAACTGGGCTTCGTCCACTTTGTAACCCAGAATACATTTGCCAGCAAGCTTGCATCAGGAAACACACCCCTGTTTATTGCACTCTATTTTATTGTCCTGCCTGTCAGCTTCTGGTTCTGTAGAGGTTTTTATCTCTTTACAACTGCAAATGTAGAACCATCCTTTCTGGGGTTTGAACAGAATTCATGACTTTTCATCTGTGTCCTTTTAAACCCTAGGAGAGGGATAAAGTGATACCACTAATTATACAGGGTTTTAAAGATGCAGCAGAGGAAGCAGGAACCTCTGTGACAGGCGGCCAAACGGTATTGAACCCCTGGATTGTTCTGGGCGGAGTTGCCACAACGGTCTGCCAGCCCAATGAATTTATCATGTAAGTTGGCTTTTGTTCATGTTGGAACCTGTTTTTCTCTCATCATCTCTAAAAATAAGGTATATTAAAGTGTCATTCAGTTGCTATACAAGACACCCATTTAGAATGGGTCTTCTCAGCATAGACTCACCAGGATCCCGTCAACAGTTTGGTCATCCTGAGTGGAAACTCTCCCACTAGGGTTCTCACTTGCTGGTCCTTCAGATGCATCTTTGTTTGTTTCACCTCATGTATTAGCATAGTGTTTTTATATTCATGCATGTTGTAACATTTGTCAGTACTTTGATCCTATTCCTGAGCAAATTTAGACTTTGTAAATTTCATGTGACAAAAACATGTAACATATTATCCAGCATTTTATGTGTCTATTTCTTTGGTTTGGTTTTTTTAAACGAGGTATCACTTTGTATCTCATTGTGACCTCAAACTCACTCTCCTGCCTCAGCCTGCTCAGTCCAAGAATTGCAGGTAAAGGCCACCTCCACAGCTTTTCTGATTTTGTTTGGTTTCTTGTACCTGGGATTTAACACACCTTGTTGTGTCTGCTGAGCAGGTTCTGTTTTAAGTCTACAGTTTATTGGTTTTGTGTGTGCAGGCTTGAATGACCATCATCCTGTCCAGTACCCAGAACATTTGCTTCCCTCACCCAAGCCTGTCCTCATTCACAGACATTTTTTTAACTTTTTTGGGTTTTTTTGGTTTTTTTTTTTTTTAAGATATATTTGTTTTATGTATATGAGTACATTGTAGCTATCTTCAGACACACCAGAGGAGGGCATCAGATCCTATTACAGATGGTCATGAGCCACCATGTAGTTGGTGGGAATTGAACTCAGGACCTGGAAGTGGCTCTTAACCACTTAGCCATCTCCCCAGCCCCCTTTGTTTTGTTTTTTAAGAGTGGTCAACTAGGCTGGCCTTGAACTCACAGAGATCCATCTGCCTCCACGTCCCATGTACTAGGGTCAAAGGTATACACCACCACCACCACAGTACTTCGTTATGGCTTAATAAGCTGTTGTCTGCATATACCACAAGTCTGTCTGTTGATTGGTGGACTTTTGAGTTGTTTTCTCCTATTACTGTGAACCCCCTTCAAGTGCAGTTTTTGTTTTGTTATTTTATGTTTGTAGACCCAAGTTCTCTACATCCCCTCCAGAAGTTGTTTTATGATGTCATTCTCATTCTGCTTAGAACCAGTATAGTGAGCATAGGTGGCATCCCATGTGGCTTTGACTGTGTTTCTTTATGACTAGTGATGGCAAGCATCTTGTCTTACAGCTTTTTTGGGGGCGAGGGAGCATTTCTCTATATTCTTTGGAGATAGATTTCAACATAGATTGTCACTTTCCATGTTTGATGTTAAAAGAGGCACCCTGTCCTTCATTTATTTGCTTTAAATTGATTAATTGATTTTGTAGTGGGGAACTAAAGAGTTGGTGGCAAGCTCTTTTACCCACCAAGCCATCAGCTGACCCTCACTTCAGTCTTTAGTAACTAGTAGGTAGTATGTTAACCTGGGTCAGAATGTAAAGGATGTAAAAGAATCTCAGGTACAGCGGTTGTGATCTTGGTAGATGCTCAAGTCTCCTACCATGGGCACTCCTCCTCTTAGTTTTGTAACATTTGTATATTTGCTATTGATGTTTCAATTACGTTTGGTTATTTTGATGCTGTAACTAATGTTCCAGGAGTAACCTTAGCACAGATCATTAGGACTAACTAGTTCTAAGAATCCCTACATCAGGTGGGGTGTATCAATAAAGCTGAGAAAGTATTGAAAATAATACCCAATATTGACTTCTGACGTCTACTTAACCTGGCTTCTGAATTCACACATAAAGAAAAGCAAGAATTGGTGCAGAAACATTTATTTTAAACAAGATTCCCTTTTTGCTTTAATATTGCCTCCTTAGTTTGATCAGAACACCCTCTTTTTCTTTTTGCAGGCCAGATAATGCAGTACCAGGGGACGTGCTGGTATTGACAAAACCCCTGGGCACACAGGTTGCAGTCGCTGTGCACCAGTGGCTGGATATTGTAAGTAAAAGCTGTTGAGAATTGGGGCTGGACTGAGAGTGGAGGTAGGCAGAACAATTAGCTCTCACGGTTGCTTTTTAGTTTCAGAGTGGTTTTTGCTTTGTTTTGTTTGAAATGGGAGAAGGTTTGTGAAGTGAAAACTTTAAATTTTACCTCTGTAAGGTTATCAGTAAATTCTTTAGATGAATTATCCATATTCTCATAAATGAAAATTTAAGCTACATAATGTTTGAAGAACGTAAGTCCCAGCTTGAGGAATCAGGTCAGGTGTTGGCATAATTGTCATGGAGTTTGGAGTTATTGTGATGTGTCCGTGTTGTCTTATAAACTGGTTGATAATGAAGGGCATTACAGTGAGTGAGTGAGTGGGGGATGGGCAGGAGGATGCTTTTCCTAAGCACTGGCACACTGGGGTGGCTTTCCGGAACAGTTCTCAGTGACTAAGGTTTTGCCGTGTCTTCACATATCATGGTATGTTTAATTTCTACAACTATCATCTGAAACTTACTAGTCTTGAGAAATAGTTGGAAAAAATGATAAGGACTTAACATCACTTATTGGCCATTTATTTTGGCTTTATGTAGTCAGTAAGAATCCTCAGAGCTGGAGACGGAGATGGCTCAGCAGTTTTGAGAACACTGGCTGCTCTTCTCGAGAGCCTGGCTTCTCTTCTCCCTCCCATGTGGCGGCTAACAAAAGTTTGTAACTCCAGTTCCAGGAGATCCAGCGCCTGCATTTGGCCTTTATGGATGCTCCATGCATATGGTGCATAGACATACATACCTATAGGTACAATACCAGATACATAAAATAAAAGAAATTCTCACTGAGTAGAAGTGATACATGCCTTTAATCCCAGTATTCAGGAAGCAGAGGCAGGAGGATCTCTGTGAGTTCAAGGTCATCCTGGTCTATAAAGCAAGTTCTAGGACAGCCAGAGCTATACAAAGACACCTTGTCTTGAAAAAAAAATAATAAAATTTCAAAAATGGCCATATTATTTACGTATTTTCCCTCCTTCCTCAGTAATGTAAAGCAGTCTGGGAAGTTGCTGTGGGGACAGAGGTTCTGTCCGGTATGACTGTGTCGCCTGCATGGCCTCTCCACTTCTGCTTTACACATCGTTGCTTTATTACTGATTTTTGGTGAATATTCAGAATTTTTAAGAGCAAGTTCCAAATGCAATGTAATAGCATAGTGTTTTGTTTATTTAATAAAGGTTAGAAGCAGTTGTCATACAGTTTTAGAATCTATCGTCTTGAGGATCTTGGGTTTTGACAGGCAAAGAATGATAAATACACACATCAGAGTGGGTGTTACTGATGGGAGAGATGGGAGTGATGGGATTAGGGGAGATGAAGTTATACATAATGTCTAACAGTGGCTGGGAAATACTGGGTTTATGACACTGGAAAGCAAGCTTAGCCTCACATGTGTTAGGCAAGCTCTGCCACTGAGTTCCCACCTCAGCACCTCGGCTTCTGTTTATATAGTGTTCAAGACACGTAAGCGAAGATGCATGAATCATAGAGCAGTTAGTGGTCTGGTTCCTTGTGCCATGAACCTCACATCGTGACAGACAGGGGCCTTTTTGTCCCTTTAATGATAACTTTATTAGCTCACCCAAAGCTGTCTTCAACATGGACAGTTGAAAATTTCACATCTGTTTGTATCAAAATAGTTTTACTGCAGGAGTCAGTTAAAGTAGAAAGGGTATAATGTAAAACAGATGCCATTAACCTAGTGGAGGAGATGGGAAGGGAACCAAGGATGTGGGAAAGTCTCTTCTGTTCTTCTTGTAGTGCTCAAAGCTCTGTGAATACTAGGCAAGCACTTGCCTGATATCTCAACCCTTGAAAACAGTGTTAATAAAAGGATTACACCTAGCCAGATAGGAGCAGGGAGCTATGTGCCTGTTAGGTTTATATATCTAACAAACTATGATATTTTACTACAGAAATGTGGAATAAGCCGAAGATAGAATGATAGTTCCCCTGAAAAACACTAATCACAGAAGAGTATTGACTTAAAACACTTCTATACCTTGACAACTAGGTAAATAAAATTCCCAGTGACTAGGGTCTGGCTCAGTGGTGCAGGACATGCTGAATATGTGTGAGACCCTGGGCTTGATCACCGGCAATATGTACACATATCGACATGCCCGGTCCCAGAAGGTGACTAGGAAAAGTACTCATTTTGTGCGTGGTTAGAAGTAAAAATGAATCACGTTTTCTTTTTCTCTCTCTCACCTGTGTTCCTATGGCTAGCCCGAAAAATGGAATAAAATTAAGCTAGTGGTCACCCAAGAAGACGTAGAATTGGCATACCAAGAGGCAATGATGAACATGGCCCGGCTCAACAGGACAGGTATGGGGCAGAAGCCATTCTGCTCAGGGCTTAGCAAACGTTCTGGGGAAGACCAAGTAATAGATGGGAATGTTAGGTATAGTTGGCTGCATCCAGTCTTAGTGCATAGTGGTTTGTTGTTTCTCAAGTCTTTAAGCATACAAAATAAGGAAATTGAGGCCAGGAGGAAAACATGGCTGGTGACTACACTCCTCCTGTTGGTATCTACTTTAGTTCCATAGGTTACTGGGAACCTATGGGCAGGTAGTGTTTAATTTACAGTTTCATTTATGACAGTTTGCTAATGCTTTTCAACTTTTTAATGTCAAAGTGACATCAGTTGGTTGAACCCTGCCGTAAGTTAAGGAGAACCTACATGTGACATGTTCTCAGTTAAAAAGTGTTAATATGGCTTGTATTAGATACTTTCTCACTATAATGTCCACATGTGCCTTCCTCTTCCTTCAAGCCAGTTGTAAGCTAGAGAGATGGCTCAGCAGTTAAGAAGGCCACCTGCTTTGCAGAGGCTCAGAGTTCAGTTCTTAACACTGAACTGGCTGGTTGGCCTCCAGGAGCACTTGGCATCATGTGCACATTCACACATACATGTACGTAATTTAGAAATGTTGAATTACTTTTTAATTTAAAAAAATGTAGTAGAAAGTTTGCCCTTTCAATTGTGAAATGGACTCTTAGTTACTTATCTAGTTACTGTGACAAAATACCATATCCATACAGTTTCAGAGGGTGAATCTGTTTAATATCATGGTAGGGAGCCTATTGCAGTACCTGAGAGCTTACATCCTTATCCACAAGCAGGAGACAGTGAGAGCTAACTGAGAATGGTGTGGGCTTTTGAAACCTCCATGCTTATTCCAGTGACACACCTCCTTCAACAAGGCCCCACCTCCTAATCCTTCCCAAACAGTTCTACCTACCCGTGACCAGTATTTGAAAGTATGAGCTTGTGGTCATTACTTATTCCAACAACTGCACAGGCTTTAAAGCATGACTTTAAAGTAGTTAAGAGATAGTGGCTTGCTTTACTTAAATAGAGAGATGTATTATATAGGATTTTTTTTTCTTTTTGATTATGTAAAAAAAAAAGTCACAAATCAGGTGTAAATAGTGGTCAAATATTTCATATGTGTGTGTATTTGTGTAGGTGGGTACATGCATGTGTGTAGAGAGGGGGCAAAAGTCAACTTTGAGTGTCCTTCACCTTATTTTTTGAGATTGGGTCACTGACCTGGAGCTCACTCTTAGGCCAGGCTGCTGGCCAGCAAGCCCTGGGTCTCCACTGTCTCCATCATAAGGCATATGGCACCATGTCCAGGTTTTTTACTTGGGTTCTGGGGATTGAACCTGTACTTTACTTTCTGCCTGGCCCTAGCTAAGTATGGTCTTACCTGTAGTAAAATAGCTTCTTTGGCCATATAAAGACTGTAAATAAAGGATGTTAATAAATTGCTCTGGCTGAGCAGGTTTGCCTACAGGTGTCACATAGTGTGTCGAGGAAAGCAGATCCTAAAGCCAACTGTTCATTACAAGAAAGACAAGGCATTTGAAAACTGAGTTTACATGGACCATGGAGTGTCATTTGTCTTGAGAATTTTCCCACTTTGGGTGTATTAGTCAAATAACACAAAGATGTCCCAGCTACTCATGGTGAGCCCCTTCAAACTGGATCTAAGTTTATACATTCAGGGCATTGAGTCAGCTAGGGCATTCATTGTATAGCATGTTAGCAATGGATCTCCTCTTGTTCAAATTTCCATGCTTCTGATCGAGTGCCTCCACTCACGTATACAGTGTGCACTGTCAGAACTCCTCTCCCCCTTACATACTTTGATCAAATTACAACCAAGATTCTTCTTAGAGAATATGGCCTATTAATAGGCCTGTCACTTGCTATATTGCAGTTGTCAGAATAGCTATGAGAGCTTAGCTGTTTTTCTGTGGTAAGAAGAATAAACCATTCCTAGGGAATTAGCATCCTAAAGACAGATAGATTATCATGTCAGTTTAGTTTTGTTGGTTTTTTGTTTGTTTGTTTTGTTTTGTTTTGTTTTTGAGACCAAGTATCCCTATGTAGCTTTAGCTAACTAGTGACTCCCAGGTATCAGCCCACCTCTGTCTCAGCTCTGGGATAAAAGTAATGGACCACTATGTCCCACGCTCCTCAGATTCTTCTAACAGTGAGTCTCCAAAGTTTTGTTTTGTTTTGTTTTGATTTTACTTCAAATCATATAGCCTAGGCTGGCCTCCACTAACCTTGGCATCTTCTCTAAAGATGGCTTCTCTTCTGAGCCATCTCTCCAGCCCCTACTTTAAGCATTGTATACTCCTTATTTGATGTTCACACTATTTAATATTTTATAATTCAGCGGGGGGCACCTCTCTTGGATCTTTCAGAAGCTCTAAGCACTGTCTCTAGAGTCTTTTACTTTGTCATGCACTACTCTCCCCCCGCCCCTCAGTCACCACCATTGTGAATTCATCTGTGTGAATGTGGGTGTGTGGATGCCTGGGAACTTGTGTGAAAGTCAGGGAACGTTAAGACAATCTTGGTTGGTCTTAACCTTCAACTTGTGTGACACAGGTCTCTTGTTCACTGCTGGGTCTCTATGAACTTCTGGGAAATCTCCTGTCCCTGTCTCATCTTAGGAATGCTAGAAATGCAGATGCTCCATGGGCCTGTGTCCATTCTGGGGTCTGAACTCAGGGCCTTGTTTACCTGCTGAACTGTTTGTCCAGCTCCTAATGTCTTAATCGGGTATGTAGAAAATTGCTACATTTGGCAGTAGAGCACAGCTAAGCCAGCAGAACAAGCAGACGTGCAAAACCAACAGTCTAGGCACAGACTCTGTCATTCATAAATATTAACTCGGTTATAACAAGAATGCCCAGGTCTTTCATAGATATATTTTTCTAAGCCAACTGCTCAGTGGGCTGATGAAAGAGGGTCAGAGGTCAAAGCCTGCCTGGGTGTAAAGTGGCTTATTGCCAGCCTGGGCTGTGGTGGGAACCTGGAAGGAAAAAAAGGATGGGACTTTATGCTTCTGAGAGAGAAGAATTTGTTGTTGTTTTAATTTTCAGTACAGTATATTTATGTCACATTGTTCCCCTCCCTAGAAAAGGTTAAACCAATACAGATCAGAGCAGCACCAACCCTGAGGTTAAGCCTCTTGTCTCTGCCTGACTTCTATTGGAATGAGTACTTTTTTTAATGTTTGAGTTTTTACCTATTGTTGTCCTACTACAATAAATCTCTCATTGGTGGAAATTATTCCAGAAAATGCTATTACAGTTTGATTTACTTCTTCTCATGGGGGGAAGTAGTTGACTGTGTAAAGGTAAAGCTAGCCTTCCAGGCGTGACAGCCCTGACACATGATTGAGACTGGGTCCTGCACATGGTGCTTACTGACCAGCACTGCTAGAATAGCAGCTGGGGGTTGAAAAGTCTAATTAAACTAAGTTTCAGTGCATAGCAGTTTTACATGATTTCATATTTATGAAATAAAATGAAATGTACTCGTATTGAAATAGAAATGTAAAGAGCTATGGAATGTGTCTATTATATTTTTCATATATGCCTCATTTGTTTAGAGCATAAAATATCTTTTTAAAAAATTGTTTTAAGGGAATAAGGCTAAATGAGTACTGTAACTGAAAATATTTTATAAATCTTTGTCATGTTTCTCTTTTTTAAAAAAACTATAAAAAACAGCTATTATAAATTATATTGCTCCTGATTACACAGAACTTTGTGATTATTTTAAAATAATTTTATACTTCTTTAAAAACAACAGCAAAAAAGAAGTTCGAAAGAAAATTACACTAGTTGTCCGCTTCCGTTAGCATTTTTAGGTATTCCTCCATGGTGTTTCCCTATTTCCCTGCAGCTTCCTGTCACCTTAAACTAGCTGTCAGTACAGTGCACATGCACTTAGCGACTCTGCTCACTCAGCGACTGCCCTTTCTCCTGAAGCATGGCTGCTGCTCTATCCATCTACTAGCACACACAGTGTTCAATAACTGAGTAATGTTCTACTAGAAAGACAATCTACTTTTGAACAATCCATTTTAAAACGAAACTTGTCATTGCTTTTTCTAAGAAAGTAGAGATGTTACCATAGGCACACTGATGTCTGGCAGTGGTGCTGGGACAGAGCAGCTGAGGCAAGGTAGGCTTTTCAGCAGGCGGTACTAGAACAAGTGGGTATGCAGCGATAAATAGAAAGGCCTTTGTCTTTCCTAGGTAGTAACTCACACAGCTATAGATCTGAGTATACCAAAGAACTAGAGGCCTCCAAGAGCATGACATAGAGGAAAGTTCAGGTAATAGTAGGTTTGGAGGTAACTTCTTAGATAAAAAAGATGTAACAGAAATCTTATACTATCCGAAACAAAACAAATGGATGTTGAGTGTACTTAGATGAGGTTGTTCTGTATACCCCAGCTAAGGTGATGCATGAGCTTGGGAAATAGCTCAGTTAAGGAAGTGCTTGCCCATTGTCATGAGGACTTGGACTCCAGTCCCTGGATGCACATGAATAAGAAACAGGTTACAGTGGTGTACCCTGAAATGCCAGTGCTAGGAGGCAGAGGGTGCTAGGGCTTGATACCAGCAACCTATTCTAACCAGTGAGCCTCAGGTCTCAGTGTCTCAGAAAATAAAATGAAGGGCTAGAGAGATGGCTCAGCAATAAGAGTACTGGCTATTCTTACAAAGGACCTGGGTTCAATTCCCAGCAACCAACTTGGCAGCTCACATGATCTGTAACTCCAGTTCCAGAGTATCAGATGCCCACTTCAGGCTTCCTTGGGCACCAGGCACACATATGTAGCCCAAACACTCATACACATAAAATAATAAAATATTTTTTAAAAACCAAAGAGCTAAATGACCTGGAGAACAATAGCCACAATTGGCTCTGGTCTCTACATGAACACCTAAGTCACATACATGTACAAACAAGAAAAATCAAGGCACAGAGTAGGAGAAAGTGTTTGCAAAACACTTGCTGATGGCCAAAATTCATGACAAGTTCTTAAATAAGAAAGCAACAAGTGGCAGGCATGGGGAGGGGGGAGGCAACAGGGGTTTGTTTTTGTTGTTTTTGTTTGTTTCTTTATTTTTTTGGAGGGGAAACTAGGAATGGAGAAATTTACATGTAAATAAAGAAAATATCTAATAAAGAAAAAAAAAGAAAAAGAAAGCAACAAAATCAAAAGATCTGAACTGACACCGTAGCAGAGAAGATGTCTTGACAGTACAGGCACAGGATCGTGTGTCCTGAGAAAAGCACAGTGAAACAGTGAAGTTCACTACACATCTGTCAGAAGACCAACCCGCAGGCACGGCAGCACCAAGTGCTGACAAGCATGGGGAGCAACAGGAACTCTTGTTGGTTGGTGGTGGAATGCAGAGTGCACATCCACAGCAGAGCTGGGCCGCTTGTCACAGCACTGTCATTGCCAACCATGTGATCTAACAGTGGTGTGCCTGACTTTACCCCCAAAGGAGTTGTCACACAGCAGTCTGCACACACTGGTTAAAGTACCTTTGCCCCTAACCGTCAAGCCAATACTCAGCCAGATAATTGCTCAGTTGAGTGAATAGATAAAATGGCCCATCCAGATGGCAAAACATTACTAAAGAGTTTTAAAGGCGCCTGGGAAAGCCTCTTGCATATCGTAAGTGAAGAAGCCAGTCGGAAAAGCCATGGCCTTTCTGAAAAGAGAAGCATGGAGGCAGTAAAGGGGTGAGAAGGGAGGAACGGGCCATGAGGCCAGAGCAGCGGTCCGCATGAGGTGTGCGTCACACATTCATAAACACAGTGAGTCCTCAGATAAGCCGTAGATCCTAGTTGATGGTAAAATACAAGCCTGACTCATCAAACACAGTAATGGGAACCTAGCATGGCCTTTTAGCAGTTTTCCAACGCTGCTCTGAAGGAGAAAACTTGAAGGCCTGCTACGGCACGTGCATGTAATCTCATCACTCAGGAAGTGATACTTTTAAGTCAGGCACCCTTTAAATTCCTTAGTCGATTATAGGTTGGCTTTGACAGGTTTCCTTCCATGAAGACTAATTCCCCTCCACAGCTTTTTCATTTACTGGGAAGGTGGCCTAAGCCACAGTAGGAACTCAGTGTCCAGCATTTGCCCTGGTCTCTGTTGACTCTCTCACACTGCTTTCTTTTACCATATCCCCTTATAGAGATTTTGCATGGAGAAAAGGTGGGTTTTTCTCAAGTCATTCCTCTGCTTCTCTCAGCTGCAGGCCTCATGCACACGTTCAATGCTCATGCAGCCACTGACATCACAGGCTTCGGGATTCTGGGCCATGCACAGAACCTAGCCAAGCAACAGAGGAACGAGGTGTCATTTGTGATTCACAATCTTCCCGTGCTAGCGAAAATGGCCGCTGTGAGCAAAGCCTGCGGAAACATGTTCGGCCTAATGCATGGGACCTGCCCAGAGACGTCAGGTAAAAAAAAAAAAGTATCCTGTCCCCTGGCCTGAAGGTTCAAATCAGTGAGCCTAGCAGCCACGTCTGCCCCTGCTGGGACTCTGCACCCCTCCAGTGTGATTAAAGTCAGATGCTGGTTTGAGTTGAATGTACCTGTGTTCCTCTTTTTAATAGTAGTGTGGAAGACAGGAGCTCAGGAAACACAGGTCATGCTTGATTCTCTGGAGACTTAACCCTTGAATGCCAACAACACAGATAAGATTAAACAGGCTGGCTTGTTCCTTTGTGGGTTTTTGTTTGTTTGTTTGTTTTGTTTTAGCATTTGTTTAGTTTACATTTGGTGTTTAGCACAGCATTCCCCACTCCTCAGGAGGCAGAGGCAGGATGATTACACGGCAAAACTCTACAACATAGCCAAGCCCAGTCAGTCTCAAAGAGCCAGGAGTGTCTTGCACATGCTTGTAGTCCTAGTGTTCAAGAGGCAGAGACAGGAGGATGTCTTCAAGTGTGAGGTCAGCCCAAGCTGTGTGCTGAGATCTAGTCTCAAACATAAAAAGAGGGGGTTTTGTTTTGTTTTGTTTTGTTTTGAATAGTGGAATAGTATGGGGTTAGAGAAATAGCCCCACAGTTAACAGCATGGGTTGCTCTTGCAGAAGAAAGGCTCTACTCCACAGCTGGCCGCTCACAACTGCATCTAATTCCAGCCTGGGAGAGCAGACATCTTGGCCTCCATGGACACCTTCAGTCATAGGCATAATTAAAGATCAAAATGGTCTTTTAAAGTGTGGGGCATGGTGAATGTCCCGAGTACCCTTCCCTTCCCCCTACTTCTCTTTTCCCTTTACATTGCTAGCTCTGTTTACCTTCTGAGTTTCTGTTTAACACCTGTTTGTCTTCAGTTTTTCTCATTTCCATTTTCTTTTCTCTGTAACTACTTTTTAAAAAAGATTTATTTATTTCATGTATATTAGTACACTGTTGCTCTCTTCAGAAGGTATCAGATCCTATTACAGATGGTTGTGAGCCACCATGTGGTTGCTGAGAATTGAACTCAGAGACTCTGGAAGAACATCAGTGCTCTTAACCACTGGGCCATCTCTCCAGCCCCCGTAACTACTTTTATACACATTCCTCAACCTAGCTCCCAGGAAACTGGTCTGCATGGGCCTGGGTTGCTAAGAGATTCTGTTATCAAGCCAGGGTGGAACCCATGGAGCCCTCCTCTAGGACTTGGCATCTCCAGCTTGCTGCTCAAAACTGTTTCTAGAAGTAGTTAGAAGTCCTTTACCTACTCCTCCTGGTTCTGCCTCTTAGCGGGCACCAAGGGAACATGCTGTGTGTTAGCAGCCACAGTCACCCAGTTGGTTCCTTTGTTTTCTACAAGTAAAGCACACTCAATACCCTTTTCTCTAGTTATTTAGAAACTCAAACTCTCAGAACTGGCTGCTAAAAACAGGAAGGAAAGTTGGTATGTTTTTGTGTTTTGCAGAAAGTTAAGAGTCGAGACTAGTGCCAGTTATGTCAAGTAAAGGCTCTCTCATGAGTCTTTAAGTTTAAAATAAAGCTTAAAACCATCATTCTTGGTGGAACCCATGCAGGGAGCACACTGAGGGAGCCTTCTCTTGTTTGTATCTCCTAGTGTGGAGTAGAAGGTGTGACTCTGACCTCACATGCCATACTCTTCTGCTCATGTGGAGTGGAAGGTGCCATCCTTCATGATTCAGATAGGCCATTTTCAGTTGACGTTAGCTGGTTCCTTATAGTAAGACTTTACCAACAGGAGGTTTAACTCATTCCCATAGTAGAGCAGCCTTGCAGTATAAGCTTTGCTGGAGGCACCACATAGTAACCTCTTCTCTCTCTTTGCCAGGAGGCCTGCTAATCTGTCTACCACGGGAGCAAGCAGCTCGCTTCTGTGCAGAGATAAAGTCCCCCAAATATGGTGAAGGCCATCAAGCATGGATTATTGGGATTGTGGAGAAGGGCAACCGCACAGCCAGGATCATCGACAAACCTCGGATTATTGAAGTCGCACCTCAAGTAGCCACGCAAAACGTGAACCCCACACCTGGTGCCACCTCCTAATCCAGACAGAAAGAGCTATTTGATTTTGTTTTTAAATAGATCTATTTCCTTTATCATCACTTCAATTAAAGACTCTAAGAACAACAAAATCTCATTGTGTCTACACATCTGGTGACCCTAGGTCAATTTATGAGTGGATGCAATTAATAAAATGAAATCCATGGCCTTCTTTTCCTGTTACATTAACTGAAGATGCACCCAACCTCCAGGCAGCTTCTGAGTTGAGAATGATACTGTTATCCAATACTGTTGATTCATTTTGAATCTTTAGCTGTGCGTCTCTTGCCGCATAGGCGCTCTCTAAAGGTGCTTTCCTGCCACACAGGCATTGCTGGGAGGGGTCCACTAGCCTTCTGTGTCTTCTCCTTTCTGCCCACCCTATCAGTCTGCTCTGTTTTCAAGTGTCTCAGTTGACATTCTAGAAAGACAGAATTGGTAAGTGACATGACGGTCTCCCCCTAGTCAGAGGGTTGCATGGCTCCTTCGAGTGTTTGATTTGTAAAGTTGAGTCTAATAACTCGAGGGATTTCTTTATCTCGTAGCTCACTCAGTTCAGTATGGCAGGTACTTTGCTAGGCATGGAATGCACTTGGAATACAAAAGAGAAATGTTCTTTTAAAACAAAGCTTTCCTGAGACTATCACTAAAAGTCTTTAACAATAGGGAAAAGGATACTTTTCGCAATGCTCTATAGTTGTTCTATAGTGTGACGAGGAACTGCCTTCTGATCCGGGGGTTCATGTATCATACTCATTTATAATTCAATATCTAATTTCCTTCGCAAATAATTTTTAAATATAATCAGTACTAAAGACTGTTCTGTGGATGGTAGTGTTTAATACATTTTATATTTTGTATAGTGATTCCAGGCCTCTTGTTTAAAATCAGCAGCTCTTTAGCATCATTTTGTCTTTGCTGCCATACTTCTTTGTGCACGCATTTTGTGATTTGTGTTAAAAACCTACATTGCCAACATTGCAGCTCCAACATAAAAGTTGTTCAAATAAATATTTAATTTTTTTAATTGCTCTTGTATAATCAGATGCCCTTTTTAGTATTATTTTAGAAGCATTTGGGAGGGTTTTGCCTAAAATACAATTTATTGGGGAAAACTAGATTTTAGTTTTATAAACTTTTAAGTCTTTCACGGGACCTATATTTTCTTGAATTAAATTTTGTAGTTCTAGAACAAATAGGCAATCTACAAAGGTGTTACCTGTGTTTCTTAAAAACAGGCTTCCTTATCTTCCTTATTGTTAGGCAGCTGGGGGATTCCCGTCTTTAAGCACAAGGGCACTGGGTTCTCAAACACCGGACTTCAAAAGAGAGGAAGCACCACGTCTTCAGGTTTCACAGGGCTTCCTACTAACAGGCCCCAAAGCTGAGCTTTGCAGACTCACCTAACCTCACTCCTGAACACGGAACACCAGGAAACCGCCGCTGGACCAATGGAACTCCCGGAAGGAAGAGGCTGTGGCATGCTTGTGTCCCCAGGATCTCCTGTATGCACCTATTGCTGGAACTGAAGCCACTGAGTCTGGCCCCAGCCAAGGAAGTGTCACCGAAGGACACTAATTGGACTATAGGAATCTATATGATGTTGATCCTTGAAAGTATGCACCAGTGGTCTGCAAAATAAACATGTTGGAACCCTCTGAGTGCACAAAGTATACTGTTGGGCTTGCTTCTATTTTGTTTTGTTTTAAATAGTAGGTGAAATTGGAGCTAACTCTGTATGTTCTGTCCCCCGAAGCCACTACTTTTCTTGGAGGCAAGCTTGTTGGAAGGGAATTAGATGGTTAATGTCCTGAGCAAATCATCTTTAAGGATTCATATAAGGAGAAAATGCCAGGGACTTAAGAGATCCAGGGATGATCTGTGATCTAGGAAAAGCCTTGTATTGACGTGTTTTCAGGGTGCTCAGAACCCTGTGTGTTATAATCACCTGGGTGTTTGTTGAGGCATTTCTGCCCTTTCCCCACAAAGTCGGCAGTTCTGCCTGTGGAACCAGGTAATCCGTCTCCAAAATGTATCCGTTAGGGCTTTACATAATAAACCTTGAGAACTACTCATCTCAAAAGGAATTTTAGGGGGAGGTATAAAAAGTGGGGCTGTCAGGGATCACTTTAGTCGTAGCCTTTCCTTTTTATTTTCTCTGTGTGTGTGTGTGTGTGTGTGTGTGTGTGTGTGTGTGTGTAAAGTTCCTTGACTCAAGTGACTGTCATTGTTTAGTAAGTTTGGCAAAGTCTACGTAGAACTCTTATAAATGTATCCAGCAGCCACTCTTAGTGGGTTTCGGGTACCAGTCTAAAATTCCACCCTGGAGAGTGCTCCTAAAGAAGCTGCTAGTGTCAAATCCTCTCACAGCCAGGGGTTTGGCAAAGAAATGTTCTTTTTTGCTCAGTATTTTGAAATATCTAAGTCTTCCAAATTCTGCATGAGTTGCAGTGAATAAGTGGGAGTGTTTTGATTGTTTTGATGCATGAACAAGCCCCTTGCATAAGTTCAGCATTGCCTTTTAAATTGTTCTGTTTTGAGCTGGGAAGATGGCTCAGTGGGCTTGTCTCCTAAGCCTGAGCTCCATCTGACTCCAGAAGCCATGTGCAAAGAGAAGTGACAAGCACGTACATTGTGTGGTATATGTACTCATGCACCTAGCAATAAATACATCAATATTTAATTGTCAGAGTTCTAGACCTTCATTTTATTCTGTAGAAACAGAAATAATAGCTATACTAGTTTATTTTTACAGATGGCTTGGCACAGAAACCTGATGATGAGCATGCACACGAGCCCACGTACAGCCCTATGCTGAGGCCTGGTGTTTTGCTCTGGTTGATCTGTAAGCTCAAAACCCAACAAAAATGTGACAAGGTAGTCACTCAGGCACTCGTGGCCATTGAACAGGGAACTTCTCCCGTGGTGTGGTTGTCCATGCTACACAAA
>NW_022196913.1:1925850-1929139 GCF_008632895.1 Mastomys coucha
CGTTGCTGCAGAAGGAACCTAGTGTGTCCGCGTGTCTTCTTCCCAGCGAGACGACTGCGCGGGCTACACTCCTTAAGATGGTCATTTTCACATCTGACCAGGTGCTCACACAACATACTCTGCTTCCAGCAGTCACACATCCCGTTCTCATTAAGAATTCACGTAAGGATTGTAGTCATGAAACACCAGAGACCACAGTGAAAATCCAGAGTCCTTTCAAATGAGAGGAATGGGTGGATTAGGCCAGCCTTGAGTCAAGTAACTTGGGCAGCATTCTAGGCATCCAGACATGGTCACGAACCACTGGAAGCCAAACTTGCTGTACAATAGAGTGCTTGTGGTTTGTCTGGTGAGTATGGGGTACATAATAGGTCTTGACACTTTTCTGTACAGTTTCCTATACTTGATAGACCTCACAAATCAACGCTATTAGTATTGATGGTCCTTGCTAGGTCATACTGCCTTTTAATACCCAGGAGAACAGTATCTACCAAAGCCCACCACACTGGAGCTGGGCCTAATGACACAGGGCTGTGATCCCACCTACTCAGGAGGCTGAAGCAAGAGGACCACATGTTCAAAGTCTACCTGGGCTACCTAATAAGGCCGTGCTTTGTTCTCCTCCAGCACAAAGGATTAAAGAGAAAGTGTGAGGGTGTAGCTCAGTGGTAGCATATTGCCTAGCATTCACAAGGCCCCAGGGTTTAGTCCACAGTGCCAGCAAAAACTAAACTTGATGGAAACAAAAACGTCACTAGTTTACTAGTGTGTGATTGTGGGGCAAGGCTGATGCAGCCTCCATTATTGTATTTCAGGAAGAAAAACATGTACGTGGAAATATATAGAATGTAATGTTTATCACGCAAGCATATTTTGCACAGTTTTAAGGCAAAATTATATAAAATTCGATGTCTAAGATATATTCCTGGGTGTGGGTCCACTTAGAGAAAAATAAACCTATAATAGTTTGAACTTTCATGTCTCTGTTTATTAAGTGCTAATTTTTGCTTGAAGTGCAGTCAGCAATTTGAAAATATCAGAAATGCATGCTTCTCCAAAGTGAGGCTAGTACTAAACAATTCACCTATCCTCTGCAAGTCAGTTCGGCCTGGTGTGTCTACCTCCAGTGTTTCACAGCATTTAGAGAGTCCTGAGAACTTTGAAAATGTAAGCATAAAAACATTTTTATAAAGAAATTAAAAACAGAGCAGGTACTAGAAATGTTCATTTGTTTTACCACCTCTCCTTTTGTTTTATATATAGATGCATATACTATATGTGTGTATACATATTCATATGTATACTATATGTAAATACTATATATATTATATACTAGTAACTGCATCCATGCACACACATCATTGGAAGAGATACTGCATAAGTGAATTGCTGATGTGGTTCGTCAGTGGGAGTGGGTAAAAATTTACCAGTATTTTCAGTTGTGACATCCCTTTTTTTTTTTTTTTTTTTTTTTAAGATTTACTTTTTTACTTATGAGTAGACTGTAGCTATATCTTCAGACACACCAGAAGAGGTCACTGGATCCCATTACAGATGGTTGTGAGCTACCATGTGGTTGCTGGGAATCGAACTTCTGGTAGATCAGTCAGTGCTCTTAACCGCTGAGCCAGCTCTCACACAGTTCCAGTTACAACAGTCTTTATTCAGGTATTCAGATTGTTTTGCTCCTCCATATGCTGCTCTCAAGGCAGTGGTCCTGGAATGTGAAAGAAAGCTAGCAGAGTATAAACTAAAAAATGAGTGAGCACGCCTTACACTAACTTGGCTCTCCCCCTGATTTCCCTCAGTGATGAATATGACAGAAGCAGAAGCTGAAATAAATGCATTCCTCCCCCAAGCTGCTTTTTGTCTATGGTGTTTGTCACAGCAGAACCTAGAACACGGGTCAAGGAAACTGTAGCTACCGACAACTTGAGGGCCAGTAAGGAGAAGCCACGTCCTTTGAATGAAGACGCCATAACGATATCTCAGGAATTGGCTGAAGCCTCAAAGGTGAAGACATTTTAACTCATGCCCCGCCCCCTGAGAAAAGTGTTTCCCCCTACATTCAGCCGATCAGGAAGTCTGAGGTTACTGCAACCCTAGTATCAAGGTACCAATCAGGCTGCAACTCCAGAAAACCTCAGCATCATTCATGTTGTGGTTTTGCAATGTGCAGAAATGTCTTGGATTGTTAAGGGTAGAACAACTTTCAACTAGATTTCAAAGAAAGACCTGGGAGTCTGGGAAACTACATGAGGGTAAGAAACCTTCCAGGCTCTTCTTAGGTGTGATAGCTGAAGCTCTGGGATGGAAGCTGGAGCTCCAGTGGCGACCCCAAGGAAAGCTGCGAGCAGGGAGTAGAGTCCACCTGAAAGGGAGCGATGCAGGTTACTCCAGCAAAGCTGTTGGGGTTAGAGCTTCCGTTTTAACTGCGCATGATCCAATGCTCAGCATAGAGATGGGCTAAATGTTTGTCCTGCTGATGTTTGACTGATTTGATCTGACCATTTCTTGCTCTTTCCTAATCCTTTTAGACTGGACATACACACAAGAATAAAAAGATTTTAATTTTTCTTTTGAAGATTTTTTTTAAAGTAGTTCTTGGCCAAAATGCCAGAACTGACTGATGTTTAGGCTAAGTATAAGCCCGGTTATTGGCCGACCACTCTGCAGTTTACGGGGCCCACCACTGATTGTTCAAACACATGAGCCTATGGGGGATATTTCATATTCAAGCCACACTCACTGACTGCCTTGTTGGTTTTTCAGCTGCGGCACTTAATGCTGATGCTGAACTCTTCTGTGTCAGGCTGCGAATGCCACCGATGGGCAGTGGGGGGAATACAGGGATGGGAAGGAAAACGCATGTCCTGCCAGAGCTCCGGTACTCTGGACAGGCAGACACCGGAGGCACCCAAGCTCTCCACACAGCCCTGTTGGGCATCTGGCTGTAGTGAGCCATATCCCAGTCCGTGGGGGTAGTGGAAAGGAGGCAACCCTCCTTTCACGGAGGCCAAGGACGGCAGGTTCTAGCTCCTGGGTATAGCAGGCGATGCTGGATACCATGCAGGAGCTGAGAACGAATTGGAGTCCCAGAGCAGCTTAGTCCGCCCTGGGGCTGAAGGGAGAAAGAGAGCAGGCAGGGGAAGTGGCCGCCCAGTAAGCTGATGGGGAAGGGGTGAAAGTCTAGTGTCTGGTCTCATGGTTGCAAACACTGGGCCAACACAACGAGTCTAGTAGAAAAGAGGCAACCCATGGTCTTAAGGCGGTTTTTTTTTTTTTTTTT
>NW_022196913.1:1929577-1934401 GCF_008632895.1 Mastomys coucha
GGGGGGGGAGGAGGGGCAAACAGCTCTGTATATGGTGGGCTGGGCTACCTGTCTGGTCTTAGGTAACTGTGGGGCGGGGCATACCTGGCTGTGGTCAGTTGACTGAGGGTGGAGTCCAGCCAGAATACTAGGAGCTGGGTCACTGTCTAACCACAGGATACTGGAGTGAGGGTTCCATGTTGTCAGCAGTCTTATGTCTTGGGGACATGGCTTTAACTGTTCCCTTCCCTTGTATAATCTTCTACTGGGTCTCCGGAAGCAAGCCTTGCTCAACCAAATACATAGACTGCTTTTCATGGTCCAACCCTTCTGTAATTTTATGCAGCAGAAGTATTACTTGTATCTCATAGTCTAATGCCCATGTCTCTTATCTAACTGGAACCGCGACCCAGATAGCAGCATAACACAAGGGCTGGTGACATGGGTCCTGGTGTTTCACAGACATATCTATCTGCCAGCCTGACTGGAGAGCTGAGCACACCATAGTCCATTCTTGACCAGCCCACATTTGGAAAGGTACACATCTGAGTTTATAGAGTGTAACTTAAATGAATTGTGTGCTATAAGAGCTGATTCCTATAGGACCATCTGTGAAGAATGCATCCGTAGCTAAGATTTTTCAAAGACCTACTTTCAATGAAGGTTCTTACAAGCTTTAACCTCGCTTCTAGCCCACCACCCACCAGAGGCAGTAGAAAAGAAGTGGACCTGTTTAGAAATTGGTCTAATTCTATTAGGCAGAGTATCATGGGACTTGGTTCCAGTTAGATAAGTGGTGGAGGGTGTTCTTCACTTCTTGGCAGATCAGAGGTAGGTAACAGGACAGGGAGGGACCAGGAATAATATGGCAGTTTAAATAAGTATGGCCCCCATAGACTTATATGTTTGAATGCTTGGCCCCTAGGAAGTAAAACTATTGGGAGGTGTGGCCTTGTTGGAGGAAGTATGTCCTGTAGGGGTGGACTTTGAAGTTTCCTATGTACAGGAATCATCCATTGTGGCAGACAGTCCTCTCCTGCTGCCTCTAGATCAAGATGTAGATTTCTCAGTTAGTCTAGCACCAAGTCTGCCAGCACCCTGCCATGCTTTCCTACCATGACGATCAATAATGGAATAAGCCTCTGAGAATGTAAGCCAGCCCCAGTTAAATGTTTTCATTTATAAGAGTTACATTGTAATGTTTCCTCACAGCAATAAAACCCTAACAAAGTCAGATAATATACCCCCAAGGGCTCACCTCCAGTTAAGCCCCACCCCCTGTTTCCACAGCCTTCTAATATAGTGCCACCTCTGGTGGTGAAGCATTAGGAACATAAGCCTTGGGTTGCAGAGATGATTCAGTGATTAAGAGCACTAACTGCTCTTTCAGAGGTCCTGATTTCAAATCCCAACAACTACCTAGTAGGCTCACAACCATCCATAACGGGATCTGATGCCCACTTCTGATGTGTTTGAAGACAGCAACAGTGTATATATACAATTAATTAATTAATTAATTAATTAATTAATTAATTAATATTTTAAAAAGAAAGAAAACATAAGCCTGGAGAGCCAGTAACTGGATATGATGATGTACACCTGTAATTTCAGGAGGTGGAAGCAGGAAAATCAGAAGTTCAAGGTCATCTTCAACTTTATAATGAATTCAAGACCTACCTGAGCTTTGTGAAGATCTTGTCTCAAAAAGGATGGAGGTAGAGAGATGGTTCAGTGGTTAAGAGCATTGGCTACTCTCATAGAGGACTCAGATTCAATTCCCAGTACCTACAGAGAAAGAGAGAGCAAGAGGTTTCCTTCTGATGTGTTAGAAATTTCTGTAGAGAATCTCTTAGAAATATCACCTGTCAATAAAAAAACCAATGGCCAATGAGCTGAGGCAGAATCATGGGAGGTGGGACACTGGCAGGAAGAGAGAGAATCCTGGGAAATAAAGAGCATTCTGGTGTAGGCAGCTGCTTGGATACGATCGTCAGCGGCCGCTTAGACGATCGTATCCAAGATGGCGCTGGTTCCTGATACACTGTAGCAACAGACTATTCTACTGCGCATGCACCCCTCCCGAGTGGGTGTATACTGCACATGCGTCCCTCCTGAGCAGGTGTATGCTAATGAGGGTTTGACAGGGAATCAATCCTGGAGGACTTGGTGGCTCAGGCTTGGGTATATAAGGGACTGTCTCCAGACAGTCGGGGCCACTCCACGGAAGCAAGCAGACCTGCAGCACCTAGGAAGAAGCAGAAGAAGAAGCAGAAGCAGAAGCAGAAGCAGAAGAAGAAGCAGAAGCAGAAGAAGAAGCAGAAGAAGCAGAAGCAGAAGAAGAAGCAGAAGAAGAAGCAGAAGCAGAAGAAGAAGCAGCAACATCAAGAAGAGCTGTGCTATCAAGAAGAGCTGACACTTAAGAACCTAGGAGAGCTGTAATACCTAGGTACCTTAAAGAGTAACACCTGGGTACCTAGGAGAGCTGTAACAAAAGAATATTCCTGAGTAAACCGTCGAGAGAAGAAGTCCAGGGGTTCGGTCGTTATTGCTGCTGGTAGGCAGCAGAAGCACCGTACATTCTGGGAAATAGAGAATAGAGGGAGATTCAAGAGAGATGGTGGGAAGGACCCTAAACAAAGCCAATAAGGAAAAAACAGTCAGGAACAGAAGGAGATGTAACTAACCAGCAGGTAGATGAATTCAGGATAAAATAAAGGGAGACTTGCCAGGGAACATTGTGGAGACCAGAAGCATGAGATCTGAGCAAAAGTAACCAGTCACACATATAGCTGACAGCAGCCACAGTTTACTGAGTTCCTGAAAGGAAAGCTGGGGACAGATGGGAAGGACGGTGAGAGAAATAACAAGCCAAGACAAAGTTCTCTGATCAAGGCTCAATGTTTAATTCTAGGGTCTGGATTTAAAAAGGGGAACCCATCCCCCACTTTGCCAGGCTTTTGTCACTTTGTCAGGATCTCATCAGGAAACAAGCTCAGCCACTCAGCAGGTAGTGGCTCCTTGCAGGAAGCTACAGATGTGGCAGGACAATAGACTTTACCTAGGTCAGAAGACTCCACCCTAGGTGGGCTAGCCAGCTGTGGCAGAGCAAAGTCTGAATCAGCTCAGTCAAGGCTGAGGGTGGGCACAGTTCCTCCCTTTATATTTATTAAAAATTAGCTAGACTGGGGCATAAGATTTACTTATGCTCCATGGCTCTGCCTGGGAATTATGGTGGCTGACAGCCATATCTGGCTTGGGACTGAGACTATTATACTCTCTCTTACCTGTCCTAGAGGACACGTGAAGCTTTTTGTGTTTATTTACACAAACATGGCCTTTTAGTGTTTATTATGAACAAACACATCCTCATGGCACATGCTTCTGTCTTAGGTTGATAAGAATCATAGATCAATTGTTTGTCTTTGACTGCCAACCCTCATGGCACATCTTTTCCCCATTCAGACCAAAGCCACAATATGCACTCAGTGCATTTCTTCATAGCCATGAATAACTATCATAACTGAGCTTTGTTGAAGGGGAGCCTGTATGGAGGTAACAGATCTGCTTGAAATACAAAGTCAAAAGTTAAAAGCAACAGGATTAAGGTTGTCTTTGGGGATGTCCCAGGTATTCAATTCAGTTGCAAATTAGCAACAATCAGATCTAAGGTCTAGCCTCCTGATGTGGGAGAGGTGGCTTTGAGAATCAACAAAAAAACTGTTACTTCTCAGGAAATAGTGGAGGCTATGCTCCAAATTAACTCCGATGATTGATAAAGATTTTTAGCCATCTTCATAATTGAAATCATGCTTACTAGAAGACTCAGGATCTGTGTCCACTTGATGAACCAATCTTTCAGGCAGCCATCGGGCTCTGTCTTCTTTTTGTGAAAAAAACACAAACAGAACCTCTCCCCTATATTAAAACGGGATCTGGATCATTCCACGTGTTGGTTAGAGGGTCTTGCCATTTAACCATGGCATATGAGCTGGAAGTGAGTGGATGCCAGTGGTGAGCCACTGCAGACTGGCCTTTAGCATCAGTTTGCAAAAACATTAAAACAAACAAGACAAAAGCAATATGTGCTTTTGGTGACCTTGGGGGGTATAACTCCCTCTTTTTGTTTTTAAACAAGATATGATTTTAAAGTTCCCCAATTCTTTGTCCTTGAGAAATATAAAATATCCCAGTAATGTGGGTGACCTCTCAAATGCTTGACGGTAATAGCCGGTTCCATTATCTGTTTTAATCTTTTTTGGAACACCAAGCATAGAAAAATAATGCAGGCAAATGAGTAATTACATTTTTAGTTGCTTCTCCTGTTAAAGCAGTTGCAACTAGAAAGTCTGAAAAGCTATCAGTAGTCACATGTGCATATTGTATTTTTCTAAAACCAGAAATATGAGTATCCATTTGCAATAATGAAGTATAAGTCCTCCAGAATTAACACCATTATGTGGAACAGGTAGAAACTGAGAACACTGAGACCAAGTCTTTACAATTTGACATGCACATTCTCTAAAAGTACCAAATTATCATCTCAACCCATTACCATTTTGATGATGTAAAAAATGAGATTATATGGCCAATTGTTCTTGTGTAAGGCCTATAATCTGCCTGAGATACAAATCTGCTGTGGCATTGCCTTAAGGGGTCTTGTCGAAGCAGTCCAAGATGAGTTCTTAAATGTCCAAAGACAGTCCTTTAAAAGAACAGTACTTGCTCTTAACTTGAGTTGTATATGTATAAACAATTGCAAAATTTGAGAATTAGGCCAGGCAGTGGTAGTGTACGCCTTTAATCCAAGCAATTGGGAGGCAGAGGCAGGCAGATTTCTGAGTTTGA
>NW_022196913.1:1934411-1935111 GCF_008632895.1 Mastomys coucha
AGTATTTAAAAAAGAAATAATTTCAAGCAATTGTATGCCCTGATATATGTATTGGCTACCAGTATACAAATTAAGAGCTTGATTTTAGCACTTTAAGAACAGTGACTAAAGCACGTAGTTCAATTATTTGTGCTGAAGTAGAGGGAAACACATGAGACTAAACATGTAATCCAATCACATATACTTCTCTCCCACAGATGGGCTGTTTATAAATACAGTAGATGCTTTCTTTATGGGATGCATGTATAAATTTACAGGAAATATAAAAGTATGCATAGAAGCAAATTTTAACAACTTCTCTTTTGGATAATGATTATCAAATTTGCCTAAAAAGTTTCCTATGCAATATGCCTGTATTGGCTGGTTTTGTGTGTCAACTTGACACAGGCTGGAGTTATCACAGAGAAGAGAGCTTCAGTTGGGAAAGTGCCTCCATGAGATCCAGCTGTGGGGCATTTTCTCAATTAGTGATCAAGGCGGTAGGGCCCCTGTGGGTGGTGCCATCCCTGGGCTGGAAGTCTTGGATTTTATAAGAGAGCAGGCTGAGCAAGCCAGTAAAGAACATCTCTCCATGGCCTCTGCATCAGCTCCTGTTTCCTGGCCTTCTTGAGTTCCAGTCCTGGTTTCCTCTGGTGATAAACAGCAATGTAGAAGTAAGCCAAATAAACCCTTTCCTCCCCAACTTGCTTCTTGGTCATGA
>NW_022196913.1:1935908-1936116 GCF_008632895.1 Mastomys coucha
CAGCAGTGTTTTGGGAATGCCAGTATCATGCAATGACCACCAAGGACAGCAGCAGCAGTGGAGTACAGACATCTGGAGTCCAGAAGACAAGCTGTGTGCTACAAAGGGCAGAGCTGGAGAAGTGACCGGTTAAGCCCTTAAGGAGCCCAGAAGATTGTGAGTTGGATCCCAGACATTGGTTTTGCTTTTGATTATGACTGTGCCCTGA
>NW_022196913.1:1936426-1970787 GCF_008632895.1 Mastomys coucha
TTGCTGGGATTTGAACTCATGACCTTCAGAAGAGCAGTCGGTGCTCTTCCCACTGAGCCATCTCACCATTCCAACAATGCAACTTTTAATGCTTCATTAAAGAGACATTTTTTTAAATCTTATCCCTTATAAGTCTAGTTTCTAGGATAAGAATTACATAAAATATTACCCCAATTTAGAAGTATCTTTAGAGACCTGGTTTCCGGGGCTGGTTCATGCCACGTATTGTTGTTTAAAATGACTCCAACCCTGAGTTACCAGTTTTAAGCCAATTTTCTGTTGCCAATGTTACAAATTTTTAATCATACTCAGTAACTTATAAACCAATACTCTATAATCAAGACATGCAGAGCATATTTATACCTTTAATACCAGTCAGAAACCAAGTGAAGCGGCTACACAAATCTTGTAAATTTAGACCAAACGAAGAATTTTTACTTTTTCTAGCTGTAATTTCAAGAGAAAAAGCACTTTGTCATTTGCTGAACCCAATAGTCACAATTGCAGAGATTTTTCTAGGAAAAAACAACTATCAGCTTATTTGCCTTAGAATTTAAGAAGCTGATGGCTCCTTTTAAAAGCAGCTTTTCAGCGGGGCCTCTCCTGCTGTGCTTGAGTGTGGGCAACTTAAATCAGTTGAGACTGAATCAAGAGATGAATAGCCAGCAGATAAGGTTGGTTTGGTTGGTTGGTTGGTTGGTTGGTTGGTTTTCTTTTTTTTTGTTTTTTTTTTGTTTTTTGTTTTTTGTTTTTGTTTTTTTTTTGACACAGGGTTTCTCTGTGTAGCCCTGGCTGTCCTGGTACTCACTCTGTAGACCAGGCTGGCCTTGAACTCAGAAATCCACCTGCCTCTGCCTCCCAAGTGCTGGGGTTAAAGGTGTGTGCCACCACAGCCCGGCACAGCAGATAAGGTTTTAACCTTTTTTGGGGGGTCAGGGGGGTTTGAGACAGGGTTTCTCTGTGTAGCCTTGGTCATTTTTATTTTCAACATGAAACATAGAACAACAGTCATTCAGACAACAAGACATAAACAGACACAAATTGACAGGTGGGCAGATTGGTGCACCAAGGACAGACAACACAGAGAGAGTAGAGAACTTGATGTAACCAGAATGCCTTAGTTACTTGATGTAACTAAGAATGCCTCCTATAGGGGCCAAAGTGGAAGCAGGACATCTCCTGATTTCCTTCTGTCCCTAGGAGAGCTTGAAAGACGGAATTTAGAAATTTGGAAAAAGCATGTTAATGGAAATGCATTAATGTGTAACCTTTACTTAAAGAAGGCATAGGAAGTCTCTGTAATGAGCCAGGAATGTGGACTGGTCACTTCCAGGAACTTGTTGGTCACAGAGACCCCCTTCAGCTAGGGCCGAGAATAAGGAACAGGATAGCAGTCAGCCATTAAGAAGATAGCATTAACCAAACCACATTCATCTTGACAATGTTTTACTTATGACCCTGATTCAACCAGGGGTTGGGTCCCTTTGGAATTTTCCACTGTTTTTGTTATATGTTTCCTTGGTAATCTCCTCACCCACTTAGTTTGTGGTTTTTCCCTTTAAATACCCCTCACTTCTTGTATTGGGGGTCGAAACCCTCTGGCCTGCCAAGCTATGAGTTTGACCCCAGATCTGGCCTGAATAAACCTCATGTGATTGCAGCAAGATCGGTCTCTTGTGAGTTATTGGGTGGTCGGTTATCCCGAGACTTGAGTGAGGGTCTCCCTAGCTCCAGTGGTCTTTCAAGCTCTGAAATCCAATTTCCTTCTCTCTTGATCTGTCTCTCATGTCATTTATATATCTAGCATCTCCTTCTTTTGTTGGCTTTTGTTTTTTATTCTTTTTATTTATTTTATTTTAAGCTTTACTCCTCTTGCCTGATGCAGTTCTTGACTGCGGACAAATGCCTGTTTAGAATTTTCCAGCCCCATTTTCCACTGTCAACCCCTAGCTGGTATCAGTGCTAACTGATACTGACTCAGTCTAGCCTGTATCCTTTTTGCACCTTTGCAATCAACAGTCTTCAAAAGATTAAATTTATAGTGCTAACATTATGCTGTATGTTGCTTACCACTGTCTGGGATACATGACTTCTACCGTTTTTCTGTGACACTCCACCCCCAGTGTCCCTCCGTCAGTCTTTCTTTATTCAGGCTCCTCACTCGGGTGCCACCTGTAGCTGCCAGCGACCATGGGTTGGTTACTGGGTTTCTGAAAGGAAAGCTATGAACTCAGGATAGAATAAAAGAAGACGTTTGCTCAGGAATGCTGGGGAGATGGACATAAACCAGCAGGTAGCTGACCTCAGGTTAGAATAAAGAGGATTAGCCCTGGGCTTGGACTTAAAGCTGAGGAGAGGTAACTAAACATATGGTAGACATAGAATAGTTTGAATGGGTTAAATAAGTTTTGAGCTAGCCTAGGCACTTATTAATAAATAACTAGTCTAAAGAATTTCATTCCTGGATCAGAGGCTGGAAGGAAAAATGGATTTTTTTTTTTTAAATAAATCTCAGTGGTGAAGTCGTCTGGAAACAGAGCTCGGGATGAGGGGTGAGAGGTGACAGAGTCATATGATGAATCCTGGGACTCAAACTGCAGAGAGCAGCATCAGGGCGCAGATCTGAGCTTATGCACAGCACATAAGCTTATATACAGTGTTTGAGCCAAGCCCTTAAATCCTCGGCCAATTGTATCTTGCCACACCATCATCATGCCTCAATGAAAGCTGTGCCTGATGAGGTTACTCCGAGGAGGTAGGGGATCACCACCTGTTAGGACTTCTGTGAAGAGGCGGGGTAGCCACCATCTGACCTGTGTTCCTTTACGCTGTCCCACTGGTGTTCCAGGAGCCATCTTAGATCGAGTGCCTTGTACAGTTGATTAGGACTCTTCAAGGAGTCGCAGGAGCCTGTGGAGCTTCTCTCTCCATCCCACTGTTCCCTTCACAAGGTTGACCTCCCCAAGCCCCACAAAGGAGAGTGGTGATGGTCTTCACCTTTGATCCCAGCACTCAGCAGGCAAAGGCAAGTGGGACTCTGAGCTCGAGGCCAGCCTAGTCTACAGAATGAGTTCCAGGGAATGCTGCTTCAAAGTGAAAAAACAAAAAGAGAGAGACAGAAAGACACAGAGAGAGGCTTTTGGACACATAGTCTGGAGTTGAACAGTCCAAGATAGGGTTACAAATTTGAGATCTTCTCCTTAAGGATGAAGTTTAAAGTTTGAGGCTGGAGGAAGTAACCGAGAAAGCTGGTTTCACAGAAAGAAGATATGAAAGGACTGACTACAGATTTCAGGAGAATGAGGAAAGCTGGTCAGGAGAAGAGGTGAGAGGGAACAGTAGGGGAAGCCACTGCAGGTCTATTCCACATGGCCACATGCAGAGGATCTCATGAGGCGGTATGCAGTGGGATATAACCCCTGGAGGAGCACATGGTGGTGGCTGGTGACCTTGCATAGAGCAGCTCGTTGATAGGATGAGTTCAGAAACCATCTGGGTTTTAGAGAAAATCAGGAGAGAGAAATCCAAAACTGCAAACATCTATGATTCTTTCAAGATTGGCTATGAAATAATTTTCTTTTCTTTAGGTGCTTATTATTTTTATTTTTTGGTTTATTGTGTGTGTTTGTGTTCCCAGAGGTCAGACGACAACTTAGAGGAATTAATCCTCACTTTCCAAAACATGCGCTCAAGGCTCATGTCATTGTGCTTGGAAGAAAGGGCTTGTCTCCTGCTGAGTCATCTCAGACCCAGGACAAATCATCTCTGTGAACTTTTGAGTAATAACTGGGCAGGAACTTGATCAAAAGATTTTATAAGATGTAGGAAATGCACAGCAATGCTTATATGTTGGTAGGCAAGACCCATCATGGAGGATGGAAGGATTACTGTTCCATTCTTGACTGGCCAAGACAAGGAACAGATGTCAAAGGACAGGGCTGGCTTTTCCTGGAAGCATTAGATAGTTCTACTATGGAAAAGGTGAAGCCTTGGTAGGTTGCAGGCAGAAAGTGAGCAGGGGGCTGGCGAGATGGCTCAGCGGGTAAGAGCACTGACTGCTCTTCCAAAGGTCCTGAGTTTGGATCCCAGCAATTGCATGGTGACTCACAGCCACCCGTAATGAGATCTGACGCTCTCTTCTGGCAGGTCTGAAGACAGCTACAGTGAATTATGCCAGAGGGAGCAGGGCTGGAGTGAGTGGGGCTGGAGCGAGCGGGGCCTGCAGAGGTCCTGAGTTCAATTCCCAGCAGCCACACACAAGATAGCTCATGGCCATCTGTACAGCTACAGTGTACTCATACACATAAAATAAATAAAATAAAAATCTTAAAAAAAAAAAAAGTGAGCAGGCTCTCTTCAGTAGAGCATGAGTCAATGAAACGTACTTTAAAGCTTGCCACTAAGACTGGGCGACGTAGCATATGATTAAACCCAGCACGCGGGACTCTGAGACAGAAGGATAGCTAAAAGACTGAGGCCAGCCGGGCAGTGGTGGCGCACGCCTTAAATCCCAGCACTTGGGAGGCAGAGGTAGGCGGATTTCTGAGTTTGAGGCTAGCCTGGTCTACAGAGTGAGTTCCAGGACAGCCAGGGCTATACAGAGAAACCCTGTCTCGAAAAACCAAAAAAAAAAAAAAAAAAAAAAAAAAAAAAAAAAAAAAAAAAAAAAAAAAAAAAAAAAAAGACTGAGGCCAACTTGAGTTACCCAGTGAGTTCTGGGCCAACCGGAGCTACATACACAGTCCCTATCATAAAAAAGGAACAGCAAAATAAAGCTTGCCATCAGAGATTACCTGCCCATATTCGTATTTATTCTCAATTTCAATTGGAAGTTGATTACAGACATTCCTCATTTGTATGAGTCTCTTTCTCACCCCTCGCCCCCGCTCCCCTTCAGACCCGGTCTCAGCAACCCAGGCTGCCCCCCTTCAGGCCGGGTCTCAGCAGCCCAGGCTGCCCCCCTTCAGACCGGGTCGTAGCAGCCCAGGCTGCCCCCCTTCAGACCGGGTCGTAGCAGCCCAGGCTGCCCTCAGATTCACTTGTAGCTAAGGATGACAGGGAACTGCTGAGCCTTCTGTTTCTATCCCCCCCCTTCCCCCACTCCCTCCCAACTCCCCCTGCCACATACTCCAGGACTGCGAGTTTCTGCCTCCAGGCCTTCATGCTCAGAGCTTTGTCCCTAGACATTGCAAATTGATTTCTTTTAGGTGCACACACTTGAATTTAATCTGGGATGTATTTTTTTAGTTTCTACTATGTTTACCTGCTTAATTATAGTTATTGAAAAAGTCATTCTCTTTAACTTTGACAGTTGGGGAAAACTATTCTGAGGCTATTTCAAAAGCTGAATTTTAAAAGTTGTCTTTATCACTTTTTTGGATGTTTGGTTAAAAAAAAAAAAAAACAGGTGTAAGAGTTATTTCCAAATAGCAAAGCAGGGCTAAGGAGGGCTCAGTGGCTAAGAAGTTGTGCCGCTTGTGTGGAAGGCCAGACCGCAGTTCCCAGCACCCACATGGTTCCTCACAACCATCCATAATTCCAGTTCCAGAAATTCAACATGTTCTGGTCTCTGTCAGTACCAGGCTGTAGTACATATACATACATACATGCAGGCAGGCAAAATACTCTTACACATAAAATAAATCTATAAAAAATTTTAAGCAAATGTAAGCTTGGCACTGGGGTGAATGCCTTTTTACCCCATTGTCTCTGGAGGATGAGTCAGGAGGATCACTTAAGTCCAGAAGTCCTAGGTCAGATTGGGCAACATAGTCAAAATCTCAGCTGCCATCTCAGAAAACAAAACAGATGGACTGGTTTAGATAAGATAGCTTCCTGTTAGTGTGCCTGCCTTCCATGGGGGATTCTGGGTTCTAAGCTCAGTTATCACAAGACAAACAGCAAATACAGGTTAGAAAACGTTACACACACACACACACACACACACACACACACACACACAACCGGGAGGAAATTCTGTCTCTTGTGCCACAATCTTTCATCCTGTGCTGGCTAGTCTTATATCAGTTTAACACAGATTAAAGTTAGCTGGCAGGAGGGAATCTCAATGAGAAAATGCCTCCAAAGGATCCAGATGTTAGGCATTTTCTTAACTAGTGATTGATGGGGAAGGCCCAGCCCATGGTGGTCCTGGGCTGGCTGCCCTGGGCTGGTTGTTCTAGGTTCTAGAAGAAAGCAGGCTGAGTAAGCTATGGGGAGCAAGCTCAGTAAGCAGCACCTGTCATGTCCTGTGCATCATCAGTTCCTCCTCTAGGATCCTGCCCTGTTTGAGTTCTTGTCCTGACTTCCTTTAATGAGGAACGGTGCAGTGAAAATGTAAGCCAAATAAATTCTTTCCTCTCCAACTTCCTTTTTTGGTCATGGTGTTATCGCGGCAATAGAGACCCAAACAGGGTCCCAAACCCATAATTTTCTCTGCTGGTTAGGGAAGCTAGCCATCCTCTGAATAATGATCTTGATCTTTCACTTCTGCTAGAGGTGACCCAAATTCAGACTAATTTCAATTTTGTTTTCTTCCTTCTCCCTGCAGTTCCCACTTTACACCAGGTGAGGGCAGTAAGAAAACACCGATTTCTCAAGTGGAAAAAAAAAAAATCAGTCCTGCTTTTTTAAACTGTGGCCTACTTAAGCCGGTCTCTCAGGAGCGGGTCAGGCTCCCACCAGGTTGCTCATGCTGGACAAATGAGGTTAGGAGCTAGCAAATCAACCAGCCGGCCCTGGGAGCTTCAGCTAAGAGGAGGCTTGTCCTAAAGGTTAAGGCCACAGGGCAAATGTCTGCCACTGAAAACAGGAAGTAGCCATCTGGCTACGTGTTTGCTTCTCCTGGACGATAACGTTGTTACCAAAGAAAGCATTTAAGAAACAATAACATGTTTATGAAGAAGCAATCTAGAAGTAGCTCTCTAAACTAAAGAGACCAGAGACAAAGAGATTAAGATTATGTGTAATGGTTGAATTTCAAAGACTTTAGGAAAACAGTTTTTGGCTATGTAAGAAATTTTCCATATTATTCTGGCTGGTGAGATACACAGTGGTTAAGGGAGCTTCACGAACAATCCTGACCATCTGACTTCGATCCCCAAAACTCAGGTGGTAGAAGGAGACTCAATTTCCCCGAAAATTGTTTCTCTGATCTCCACAAACATGGACACAAACACGCACACACACACACACACACACATACACACTAAAATGTAAATTATACTAGACTGTGTGGATCGCACTTCTTAAAAACTAACAGCCAAACTTTCTAATATTTTAGGATGAATTCACGCTAAATTAAAAGTCTCTTCTGAATAGCCCAGATGATTTTAATTTTTATTGGTTCTAGTGGGAGAAATAGTCACACAGATTAGTTGTTCATAGATTAAAACTACCAAGTTAAAAGGGTGGCTCAGATCCCTAACTGCCTCGGGTTGCTGGGGTTGCTCGGGTTGCATCGCCCCAATTGCTAAATTTTGGTGCTTGCAGATAAGAACAAAGACACAGCAGCCGGAGAGGTTGGACTCAGGGACACCCTCGGCTGACTCCCGGGGGAGGTGGCGCTGTGTCCTGCCCTTCGACAGTACTCCACCCTCTACCAGGAGGCGGGGCCTTGCGATAAGTTAAGTGAGGTCCAGGCACAGCAGTTTCGTCAGCTGTTCCCTACCATGGACCTTACACGCGCTGGAGCCCGGCTGCAAGTCCTTCTGGGACACCTGGGCCGACCCTCGGCCCCAGCGATTGTATCCTTTGGGCTCACAGGCTGGAAAGAGCATCTCCACGGTGGCTCCATGGTGGCTCCACGGTGGTGCCAGAGAGCCTAGGCGCCGTCGTCTCTTCCCTGTCCCCATCCCCGGGGTTCCCGGGTGGAGGCTGCGTCCTCTGGAAGGGCGACGGGTGTGACTCTCTAGGCTTAGGTGGCTGGTGTGCATCCCCGTAGCATTTTGAGCCTGCTTACCACCGTGGTTTCTTGCTGGGTGTAAAGTGGGAGGTGTAAAGCAAGAGGTGACGACGTCATCACAAAGAGGCTTGCCAGTTTTTAGTTGCTTTCGGTATCCACAAACGCCAAGGACAGTTGCCCTGTAAACTGAGGTTGACAGCTGCTTGCCTGTGACCGAGGCCAGCAGAAGCAGGGATCCTCAGCGGACAGGGGTGGGCGCCAGTCGTCAAGAGAAGGCCTCCAGAGGACTGAGCTGATTTCGGGAAAGGGACTTCGTTCCCTTCGCCTGCCTAGTTCCTTCAGAAGCGAGTGCCTGGTGATCCCACTAGGAGGTAGAGACTTGAGGATCTTAATGGCCGGGCCAAAATGACAGACTGTTTCAAAAGCAAAACAAAACACTGAACTAACTCTCTCTCTCTCTCTCTCTCTCTCTCTCTCTCTCTCTCTCTCTCTCTCTCTCTCTCTCTCTCTCTCTCTCTCTCTCTCTCTCTCTCTCTCTCTCTCTCTCTCTCTCTCTCTCTCTGGAGGTAGGAGGACGTATCAAAGCGTGGGCTGCTCAATCCAGGCTCCTCGACCTAGAAATAGCTAAAATTAATAGCTTAGGGTTTTCAGTACCTGCCATCTCTGAGGCTGATCATAATAATTGTTTATTTGACCTTCCCTATTGTTCTGCCTGTGGGGCTTTTGGTTCATAAGCAGTGGTGTGCCAGGCTTACCTCAAACTTAAACTCTTATCTACAGACTAATAATGTAACTTCATTTTACATTTCGAAAACGATGGGGAAAGATCCCAATTAAGTGATTGGACTACAGCAGTGGTTAGACCTGCAGACCATGTAGGGTGAGATATCACACTCTATTTCTTCTTGGCAACTGGAGTTTTGCTACATTTTGAGAACCTTGAATATACTGATACTAAGTATATTTGGACTGAAATTGGTGCAGTCTCTCACTACTTTGGGGGCTATTTTGTTTGCTTGATTTTTGAGACAGAATCTTACCCTGCATCTCTGGTTGGCTGGAATTTGCTCTATAGACTGGGTTGGCTTAGAACTCACAGAGATCCACTGCCTCTGTCTCTCAAATGCTGGGATTAAAAGTATATGCTTTTAATTTGAGCCAATTTTCAATTTAAATGGCCAGATGCAGCTAGCAGCTAGTATTGGATATTAGACAGTGCTGGCCAAGAACCATAGGGAATATATTACTTAAGTAGACTTCTAGAAATTGTGGCAGTTTCTCCCCAGCCTTAATTTGCTTCTAAGCAATGGGGATTAGGGAATAAGGAATGTTTTGTATTTACATACTTGGGATCATACTGTGTCATAGCTTCCTGTGCCTCTTTTCACTTTACCCCCATCTCTGTTATACATTTCAACATTGCTTAACACTTCTCCAACAACAACAAAGTCCTAGAAACAGTGGAGAGGGGCTGAGGAGACCAGCTTGGAGCACTGAGGTCTGTATGTCCTGTGGCAACGCTATGTTGGGAAAGAGTGGGAATTATAGGGCTAGGGAGGTAGCTCAGCAGTAAAGAGCACTGGCTGCTCTTCCAGAGGTGTCCCAGGTTCAATTCCCAGCAACCACATGGCAGCTCACAACTGTCTGTCATCCAGCTCCAAATGATTCGACACTCTCACAGACATACATGCAGGCAAAACACCAATATACATTAAATAAGTAAATAAATGAATAATAGATCAGTTGGCAACCACCTTTAATCTCAGCAGAGGCAGAGGCAGACAGTCTCCGTGAAGTCAAGATCAGCCTAGTCTACATACTTCCCAGTCAGTTGGGGCTACATAGTGGGATTCTGACAAAAAAACAAAAACAACAACAACAAAAAAAATAGAAAAGAAAGAAAGCAAGAAAAACAATAAACCACATATGGTAGCACATGTCTGTAATTTCAGCTTTTAGGAAGTAAATGGAGGCAGGAGGTTCAGTTCAAGATCATACGTGGCTACATGATTAAACTCAAAGCTAGCACATGTCGTAAGTTCTCCGTCTCGAAAAGTCATAAAGCCTAAATAAATAAATAAATAAATACAATAAAATAAAAGCAATCCAGGCATGACAATGCACACCTGTGCCCAGTGCTTGGGAGATGAAGGCCGGAAGAGGCTCAGACGAGCTGGGCTATAAAACTTCCAGGTCCCATCTTAGGTGCATAGTGAGATCCTATTTTAATAAACGAGTGAAAAGAAGTAGATGACAAGTTCATGTGAATGATATTGTGGGGTCACACAGGCTCTCACTGTGTGACCCTGACTGGCCAGAAACCTACTATGTAGATCAAATCACACTCAAAACCCACCTGCCTCAGCCATAGCTCTACCTCCCAAGTGCTGGCTTCCACCCACACCTGCCTGCAACTGACACTCTGAAAGCAGCAATTTAAGATAAACAGAAAGGGCTGTTCCTAATCTGTAGTTACTGAGTGAAAAAAAGATCTTACAAATAGATTTCTGGTCTTTGGGATACTTAAATGTTTACTTAACTGTGTGACTCGGACTTTTTGTGCTCTAATGACTGTCAAGCTCCTCCCGGTTAGGCCCAAGCTTTTCTCCTGATTCTAAAGTGAGACCTTTGGTGTTTTTTGTTTTTTGTTTTTTGAGACACGGTTTCTCTGTGTAGCCCTGGCTGTCCCGGAACTCACTCTGTAGACTAGGCTGGCCTCGAACTCAGAAATCCATCTTTCTCTGCCTCCCAAGTGCTGGGGTTAAAGGTGTGGGCCACCACCTCCCAGCCGACCTTTGGTGTTTTATTTGCTCAGTAGTTTAGCGCAAGGAAATCCTAGAATTGAGGCTGACTGGAGCTACAAGTAGAAACTGGGGATTATGCCCTGGCCCTCTCATTCTCTTTTGAGTGAGATAGTGACAAGGACGGAGTCAATCAGACATCTTGCTCTGAACTTTCCTGGCTCCTCTTCAGGTTTTGGTAACAGAGATGAGATAACATAAGAACGGGCTATGCTATCCATAGAAGCAAGACTGGTGTTTGACAAAGGTTGGCTCCTGTACTCTACTTTGTTTTCCTTAATTCTTACCCAGGTAGCCCACCCTGTATCAGGATCGGCTTCCCCTGCCACTTTCTATCCTGAACAATTCCAGTAAGTAGATCTCATTTTAACCTGTAACTACACTATGTATGTGTTTTGACTAATTTTACGACAGCCTGACACAAGATTTAATCATCTAAGAATCTTGATTGAGAAATGCTTCTGTAAGATTGGGCTATAGGCAATCTGGTGGATTTCTTAATTAATGATTAATCGGGGAAGGCCCAGCCCATTGTGAGTTGGGCCATCCCTGGGTTGGTAGTCCTAGGTTCTATAAGAAAGCAGGCTGAGGGCTGGAGAGACGGCTCAGCGGTTAAGAGTGACTACTCTTCCAGAGGTCCTGAGTTCAAATCCCAGCAACCACATGGTGGCTCACAACCATCTGTAATGAGAGCTGATGCCCTCTTCTGGTGTGTCTGTGAACAGCTACAGTGTACCTATAACAAATAAACAAAAAAAGAAAACAGGCTGAGTAAGCCATGGGGAGCAAGCCAGTAAGCAGCACCCCTCCATGGCCTCTGCATCAGCTCCTGCCTCCAGGTTTCTGCCCTGTGTGAGTTCCTTCGAATCCATAATTGAAACTACCTCCAGTTTTAGGAACTGGATTCTTCCCGGGTGGAGGACAGGGACCTGGAAAAATAGCATTTGAAATGTGGGAGAAATAAGTGAAACCAAGACAAATATTTCTGATCAAGGTTCAAACTTTACTTCGGGAGCCAGTACAGAAGTACAGGAAGTCCCTAGGTTCCATGATATTTGCATAACGTAAACACTGCAGTAACCCTGGGGGGTGGGGGCACCAGTGTCTCAGCTCTGTGGGTGGACTTCTAAGCTGCTGCTCCGAAGAGAGGTGACAGTCCACAGAGAGCCTTTGTTTAGCTCCCTAAGTGGGACAGCAGCTTCCAGGTGGAGGCTGGCTGTGTGTAGGATGGCTTGGCTAATGGAGGAGGTTACACATAATGAACATTGGAATTGTAAGCCAAGCCAAATAAAGCCTTTCCTCCCCAAGTCACTTTTGGTCATGGTATTTCAGATCAGCAGTTGGGACCTTAACAAGAACAGCGTGTAAAAGTTTTTCTAGCCGAGCAGTGGTGACACATGCCTTTAATCCCAGCACTTGGGAGGCAGAGGCGGGCAGATTTCTGAGTTCCAGGCCAGCCTGGTCTACAGAGTGAGAGTTCCAGGACAGCCAGGGCTACACAGAGAAAACCTGGAAAAAGCAAAACAAAGTTTTTCTAGTAGTAGCTGGGCTAGAATCTCCACTCTACAACCAGGTCAGATAACAAGCAGCAAGCTGCCAAACTAGAATTCACTGTAGAAACACTTTGCTTCCAGAAAAATGGGCTACCAGGTACTGCTTTGAGGAACTATGGAGAACCTAAGTTTTCTTAGCATATTCTAAAATCTAAAAAAAAGTTTAAAAAAAATAGAAAATACATAATCTAACCCTTGAAAATCCAAGCATCATATATCACATTTAATTTACATTTATCTTAGTTTTACTGACATATTGGCTAGAATTTTGAGAGAGAAACAGATCTGAGAGAGGCAGAGAGAAAGAGTCAGAGAGAGACACACATGGAGAGAGATTGTGTGTAAAAAGCAAGGTCTCACCAGGTAGGTCTTGAGCCATGGGCCCTCCAGCCTCCAGAGCAACTGAGACAACTGTAGGCCAGCACCTGACATGTGCATTGCCTTGTTTTAAAGGGAAACACCCAACCTTCATGAATATCATACACAGATAGAGCAACACAACACCAACCTTAAGGAGTGGGTGAATTGATCTGAGTTTGTGAATTTTGTTACTTTGGTTGCTTCTGAGAATGTACTGACTAGACAATTTAAAATGTATAATTTGGGTGTGGCACAGGCCTGGAATCCCAGACTTTGCTAAGTCAAGCCAGGAAGATTCCAAGTGCTACAAAGTGAGACCCTATCTTAAGAAGTATTTATATTATATATATCACATACACTTTTGAATTGATCTTCCATTTGAAAGACGATGCTTACTTGTCGCCTCCCAGTGGCTTTGTGGTCGAGCAGGGGTCACCTGAAAAAACGGCTGGAAATGAAAAGGAAGAGAAGCAAGAGAGAAGAATGGATCCAAGACAATGTTCTGATCAAGGCTCACAGTTTATTTCTACAGCTCCAGCTTATAGGCACTCAGCAAACACAGCTTCCTGAGAAAACTCCGTTACAGACTAAACACAGATTGGAGTTCCTCTTGGCTGCACACACTGCTCTCTCCTATGGCCCTGGCTGTACACACTGTTTTCCTGGCCCTGGCTGCACACACTGCTCTCCTGGCCCTGGCTGTACACACTGCTTTCCTGGCCCTGGCTGTACACAGTACTCTCTGACCTTGGCTGCACACACTGCTCTCCTGGCCCTGGCTGCACACACTGCTCTCCTGGCCCTGGCTGCACACTGGCTGCACACACTGCTCTCCTGGCCCTGGCTACACACTGGCTGCACACACTGCTCTTACGGCAGTGCTCTGGCTCTCCATACTTATTCACTGTAGAAAATTTAAAATTCAGAATTTTAAATTATTACTGAAAGGCAACCATTGTTTTAAAACAAAATTTCTTTGCAACTGCTCAGCTACTGATATCACCACACCCCTCACCTTCCTCTCTCTCTGTTTTGTTTTATATGATTTTTATCCTATTATAATAAGTGTACCCACAACATTCTGCCCTTCATTTTAAACATTTATTGCACCAGTATAATTCCTTGGTTAATATTTTTTCAGTAATACACATTTTTGGTGACCGTACCCTATGTTTTGGACTTAACACTCTAAACTTTTCCTTCACTACTTCATTAATGCCATACAAATAGAAATGTTGAATTAAAATGTATGGATGCATGTGGGGTGTGGTAGCACACACCTTTGGTGCCTATCCTCAAGAGGCAGAGGCAGGCAGATCTCTGAGTTCAAGGCTACCCTTATCTAACACGTTCCAGGCCAGTCAGAGCTATGTAGTGAGACAGATTCTTGGTAAACTGCTAGCTTGTAATTTAAAATGAAGACTTACTTGGACGTTTTGGGTTTTTTTTTTCTTTAGGTATACTTTGGATAATAATGTTCTCAGCCTGGAGCAGAGAAAATTTTATGAAGAAAATGGGTTTCTCGTCATTAAAAATCTGGTATCTGATGATGACATTCAACGTTTTAGGTATAATACTTATAATATTTATGATTTTACAAAAAGCTGCATTATGCTGGGCAGTGGTGGCGCACGCCTTTAATTCTAGCACTTGGGAGGCAGAAGCAGGTTGATTTCTGAGTTCGAGGCCAGCCTGGTCTACAAATCTGCATTATATTGCTTCTTGGCCTTTCAGCAAGTGCAGAAAGCTGTGTTACATGAATGTAATGATACCACAGGTTTAGATTAGCTTCTGCATGTTCATAGTTTGTGTGGGGGAGAGATGTGTATAAGGGAACTGATGTGTGTGGGTTCCAGCCCATGCATGTGGAGGTCGGAGGACAACCACACTGCCTGTCTGTCTCCTCTGTTCTCAGTGTTTGGGACAAGGTCTCTTTTTTGTTTACCATTATTATTCACTGGCCCAAGGGCTTCCTGTAACCCTCCTGCCTCTGTGTCTATCTCATAGAAGCAACCGAGGGAATCCACACTCCCCTGCTGCCCTTTCTGTGCTCCTGCCTTGAGTGAGCCGCCAGGTGCTTGACTCACTGAGCCGCCTATCCAGACAAGTTCAGAGATTTTTTTTTTTCTTAAGGATGTAATTTGTTTGGGAGTGTTGAGAAGTGTTAAGCTCTCTGGCTTGAATCTTAGTCCTCTCCCTAATGTTCCTGGGCAATCTGCATATGCCTCAGTTTCCCTATTTTTAAATGAGGCATTTTGATCCTACTGGTGTCTTCTTGTTGTGGGAACTAAATAAGGGAAAATCAATGGCAAGCACTTGGACCAGGGTTTGGTGCTCCGGAGTTACTACAGAAATGTTTGCTTTTCAGATTTTTTTTGCATTAAGGATGTTCAACCTTTAACATCAAATAAATCTCACTGCCAAATCTAAAGCCTCCCCAAGCGATGACATGGAGCAATAGCTAGAAAACCTCACACATAACTTCTAGTGACAGGCTGAAGTCAAAACAGGCAAAAATAATATGTAAGATGCCTTTAGGCCTGGTATAGGTTGTAGTGGAAACATAAGTGAGTCCTGTGTATAGCCCTGGGTCCCACCATGAGGCTATCTCATTACGTCTACGTAAATATTTCAAGTGTGTGTTTTTTAAAATCTGAAATCCAAGCCAGGTGTGGTGGCACACACCTTTGATCCCAGCACTTAGGAGGCAGAGGCTCCAGATCTCTATGAGTTTGAGGCCAGCCTGGTCTACAAAGAGAATTCCAGGATCGCCAGGATTACAGAATGAGACCCTGTCTTAAAAAAAAAAAAAAAAAAAAAAAAAAATCTGAAATCCAAAACAGTTCTGTTCCCAAGCACGTCAGCCTCTGTCATTATTACAGTGTCACGGATCAGGCCAGTGAGGGGCTCACCGTGCAAGCATAAGGACCTGAGTTCCAATCTCTAGCACCCATATAAAAGCCATGAATGGTAGTGTATGCCTGTAGCCCACCACTGCTGAAGGAATATTCTCAGTAGCCAGCTAGTCTAGACCAAACATACACATGCATGCGTGTGCACACACACACACACACACACACACAGTTTCCCTGCTGGTCTGCTGTGCATGAGGTACCTTGAGGTAATAGTCCCAGGTAGAAGACAGGACTTCTGGCCATGTTTTCCTCCTCTCCCATGAGCATTTATTCTACTAGAGCAGAGAAGCTATCCCAGAATTTGCAGAGCTCTCAGTAGGGCCAGCCAGGTATTTGGAACCTGACATAATAACGCTCTTTGTAAATCTCATTTTTAGAGCAGAGTTTGAAAGAATCTGCAGAAATGAGGTGAAACCACCGGGGATCGTTATAATGAGAGATGTGACCATTGCAAAACAGGATTATATTCCAAGTGAGAGAGTGGTTACAAGGATCCAGGATTTCCAAGAAGATGAGGAGCTCTTCAGATACTGCAGTCTCCCCCAGGTGAGAGCCCAGCCTGCCTTCCTGCTTAATGGCCAGTTTACAAGTCTGTCTCCAACATCTGCTCAGTTCCCAGCATCTAGCCTTGTGCTCCTTCCTGTCAGCGTCATAGCAGGTCTGCCTCCTTCCAACTCCTTTCTTAGAGGGTGCTGGAGCGATGCTCTTAAGCAAAGATGACTCTGCCCCACACTGGCTATTGGCAATTGAAAGGAGGCAGACCTGCAGCGTCATAGCAGGTCTGCCTCCTTCCAACTCCTTTCTTAGAGGGTGCTGGAGCGATGCTCTTAAGCAAAGATGACTCTGCCCCACACTGGCTATTGGCACCTGGAGACATTGCTAGTTGTCACACTTGGGGTTGGGGGAATTAATGGCTTCTAATGGGTAGAGACCACGGATGCTATCAATGGGATCCAGAGATCCTAAAATGCACAGACTCTACAATTGCCTTCATTCCAAATGAATAATTATCTCACCCCAACTAGCTGTGGCATCATGATGGAGAGATTTTTCTATGGACTGGGTTAATTATGTTTATTGTGAAAAACAAGATACCTCATCTAAGATTCAATCACAGGGTACCGACAGTTACAAAGCTATTACTTGTCAGTTTATTTATTGTAATGGCTCTGTCAGTAGTGGTATAAATTTAGTTTGTTTGCTTGTTTTGATTTTGCTGATCCAATTCAGAGCCTTGTATACCCTAATTAAGCTGTTGCCCCACTCCACCCCCTACTTTAGGTTCTAAAATATGTGAAGTGTTTCACTGAACCCAAAATATGTCCATTACATAATGCTAATAAACTTCTAAACTACACTGCCAGCCCGGAATTTTTAATGTTAATTTGTTATTTGTTGTTGTTGTTATTGTTTTAGACAAGGCCTTGCTCTGTCTAAAACTGGCTCTGAAACTCCACATCCTTCTGCCTTAGCCTGTTCCACCATCTTGGTTCTTCTATCATCGTACGCTATGTCATTTACTTGTACTTTTGATTTCCTGTGAAGTTATTTATTTATTTGTTTATTTTACTGCTTTTTTCTTAGATTCTGAAATATGTGGAGTGTTTCACGGGACCCAATATTATGGCTCTGCATGGGATGGTGATCAACAAGCCTCCAGACACTGGTAAAGAACTCTTATCTATTAGGGAAACACAAAAGAAAAGTGTTGTTACACGAAATATGTAAAGTTGATATTCAAGCCCATGTCAGATGTATAGCTATCAAACATTAGATGAGGGACTGTATAGACTTTTATTTAATTCTTAAAAACAATTTATATTATAACAACACTAAAGAGTAACTGATTTCACATAGTGACTGTAGGGTATTATAAATAGTTACATGACAGGCTGTAGAGGTTACAAACAACAGTTTGTATATCATAAACTCCTCCTAGTCACTTTGGGGTTTGTTTGTTTGTTTTTTGAGACAGGATTTCAATTAAAGACATGCACCACCACTGCCCAGCATGTCTAAGCTTTTCAGTTGCTGCCACATGTGCATGTGCTCATATGCACATGAGAGGGTGTGCGTGTTGATGGCCTTGATGTCTGTGGAAATTCTGTCTATCTCCCTTGAGGCAAGATCTCTCATTAGCCTGCAGCTCAGCAATCAGGCTGGGCTGGATGGTCAGAGAGCCCTAGGGATCCTCCTGTTCTGTTTCCCCAGTGATGGGATTATAAGTATGTACCCTCAGGCCTGGCATTTCTACATGGGCTCTGTCTTAGTCAGGGTTACTATCGCTATGATGAAACATCAAGACCAAAGAAAGTTGGGGAAGAAAGGGTTTCTCTGACTTACACTTCCATATCACTGTTCATTGTCAGAAGTTAGGACAGGAACTCAAGGGAGGCAGGAACCTGGAGGCAGGAGTTCAGGCAGAGGTCATGGTCCCACTTCCTGGCTTACTCAGCCTGTTTTCTTACAGAATCCGGGACCGCCACACAGAGATGGTCACCATGGGCTAGGCCATCCCAGGTCAAACACTAGTTAGGAAAATGCCCTGCAGCCTGATCTTCTGGACATGTTTTCTCAGTTGAGGTTCCCTCCTTTCAGATAACTCTAGCTTGTGTCAAGTTGACACAGACTAGCCAGTGCAAGGCAAATAGCTTACCCACAAAGCAATCGATGACACTAAGCGCTCTTAGCTATGGTAGCATGTCTGCATCCCTGTCCCGAAAACATGATGTTGACTAACAAAATGAAAGCTATTATTCTAAATTACACTTGAATCCTTATGACGCCTTGGGCTTACCTACATGTATATTCAAAGAACTCACTATCCCAGAAACAGCATCTAGGCGTGTAAATAACTAGTCCTAGAGGTTTTACTGTAGTTGGCTCTTGACCCATACTGAAAAATCCTGCTGCCAGCAGAAATCAGCCACAAGAGCCATTTGCTTTCCACATTTCCTTCTGATAGCAGGACCAAACAAAACAAAAAAACATAATATCACCATGTTTCTTTCTTCAAGAGTCCAGGAACAGATGATCCCAGAGCAAAGCCAGGGAGTGTTCACGCATTCTCCTTAATTTCATTACTCCAGTTTTAATGCACTCCTTATTGAAGGCTGCCCAGTGACAAATCCCAAGCAACGCAGGAAGAAAATGTAACAGAGATTGTGTGATTGCAGGCAAGGAGCACTAACCACCCCTCCAGTGGAACCTAGAAGAAAGGGGAGGATGTGGATCACTCCTTGATACATTGATATTTTGATACTTTGTGGCTCTTCTCTTCAGCCTGATTCTGGACACATTGTTTCATTTCTTTGGTTTTGGTAGATAGGTCAGTGTTCTAGGTTTTCAGACAAATGACAAAATCCCAAGACTTTTGTCTTTGACAGCAGGTTCTCTTGCAGGCAAGAAGACATCCCGGCATCCCTTGCATCAGGATCTGCACTATTTCCCCTTCCGACCCAGCGACCGAATTGTTTGTGCTTGGACAGCCATGGAGCACGTTGACAGAAACAATGGTTGTCTGGTTGTGCTCCCAGGCACCCACAAAGGTACTCTGAAGTTACATGATTACCCCAAGTGGGAGGTAGGTCTACATAACTGCTTAATCTCTCTGTGTGTGGTATGTATGTGTGTGGGACATGTGTGTGCTCATGCACATTCATGTGTGTGCACATGCACATGCATTCCTCAGGTGCTATCTATCTCTTTCAAGCAGAGTCTCTCACCAAGTAGGCTAGACCAGCTGGCCGGTGAGCCCCAGGGATCCCTCTCTTTTCCTCCTCAGCACTGGGATCGAAGTGAACATTTGCAGGCTCAGCCTTCCCTTTCTTCCTTCCTTCCTTCCTTCCTTCCTTCCTTTCTTTCTTCCTTCCTTTCTTTCTTTCTTACTTACTTCCTTTCTTTCTTTCTCTCTCTCTCTTTTTCTTTCTTTCTTTCCTTCTTCATTTCTTCCTTTCTTTCTTTCTTTTTCTCTCTCTCTCTGTCTCCCTCCCTCCCTCTCTCTCTCTTTCTTTTTATTTTATGTGTCTGAGTGTTTTGCCTGCATATATATCTGTGCACTACATGTGTACCTGATGCCTGCAGAGGTCAGATCCCATGGAACTGGATTTACAGATAGTGGTAGCAACCATGTGGGTACTGGGGATCAAACCCAGGTCCTCTGGAAGAGCTGCTGGTGCTCTTAACCATTTCTCCAACTGCTTTTTTTCTTTCTTCTTTCCTTCCTTCTTTCTTTCTTTTTAAAAAATTTATTTATTTATTATATGTGAGTACACTGTAGCTGTCTTCAGACACTCCAGAAGAGGGCATCAGATCTCATTACAGATGGTTGTGAGCCACCATGTGGTTGCTGGGATTTGAGCTAAGGACCTTCAGAAGAGCAGTTAGTGCTCTTAACTGCTGAGCCATCTCTCCAGCCCCCTTTTCTTTCTTTTTTTAAACATGGGTTCTGAGGTCCTCATGCTAGAAGGACCATCTCCTCAGCATCTCCACTGAGTCTTCAACTCCTTTGGGGATGTCCAATGACACTTTTACATCAGAAAACACAGATATCTACACTACAGTTTCTAACAGTAGCAAAATTAGTTATGAAGTAGCAATGAAAATAATTTTATGCTTGGGGGGGGGTCACCAGAACATGAGGAACTATATTAAGGGTTGCAGCACTCAGAAGGTTGTGGAAGGCACTGCACTAGAGAGACCTGGTGGCTGAGTTGAGCATTGAAAGACATGGTAGAAATCCCTTCTAAAAAGGAGGTGTGGAGGTCAAGGACATACGCAAGCTCACTAAAGAGCAAGCAGAGCTTAGTGCTCACAGCACAGTTGGGCTGGAAGCTGCAGGGACATTAAAAGGGTGAGCAGAGGGAAGACAGCCTGAAAGGACCTGAGAGAGAGGGCTTACTATACTCTGTTTAGGGTATAATTGTTAAGTAAGCAACTATACATATTTTTAGTATATAATGTGATCATTTGGGGAATGCACACACACTGGTTATCATACTCAAGAGAATCAAAATCCCCTTCTAGCCTGGCATAGTGGCACGTGCCTGTGAATCTAGTGTTTAAGAGACTGATGCAGAAGGATGGGAAGTCCCAGGATGGCCTGAGCAAAAGCAGAGAGAGAGAGAGAGAGAGAGAGAGAGAGAGAGAGAGAGAGAGAGAGAGAGGCTTCTTTTGCTTAGCACACTGATTTCTAGATTCACTGATGTGGTGTATGTCTTGATAGCTCAGTTCTTTAATTCCAAAGCTTCCTTTGGCTGCTTGGCTGCATCCTGGTCTGCTAACCCAGTCAGTTCTTGCTGGGGGGTGGGGGGGACTAGGAAAGGCTTTTGCTTCTAATGAATGAAGAGAGCAAACAATTTCTTCAAGAATGGATATTTTGGGGGATGATATATGATGCTCTAAAAATTTGGGAAGCCAGAGCCAGAGAACTAGGAGAGGGATTCTCAGCATTTCAAATCTCAGAAGATCCTGAGCTCTCAGGTGAGTGTGTACACGTGTGTACAGACATTCTTGTGTGCACCATTGCATAGCATGAGTCCACTCTCTTCCACTTTCTGGGTCCTTGAGGTTATTCTTGACAGCAATCACCTTTACCCACTGAGCCATCAACTGAGCCCAGTATGTTGGGATTCTTAAAAAGATACTATGTAATATATTGTTATTGTCAAAGTCCTCCAGTCTGTTAATGATGGTAAACTTGAAATTGCGCAGTTCATCAATTTAGGCTCAGAGATGGCTAAGTAGGTGAGCATACTTGCTGTGGAGCCTAAAGGATGCCTAGGCTCACTAGGCCACATAGGGTGGAAAGAGAGAAATAAATCCCATGAGTTTTCCTGTGGCTTCTGCACATGTGCTGTGGCATGAGCAACCCCTTCTCACACAGTAAACACACAGAGCTAGGCTCTGGCTGACTTAAGCCAAAGGGAATGGTCTAGAGGATTTCCAAGTAGCAGTACTTCCTGGCAGCTTAGCTTAGGCAGGATCACACACCCACTGGTCTGGGACAAAAGAACCCTGGGTTAAAGCTGCAACAATAGTCCACAGACAAATGGCCATTTCCCAAAAGGAATCTGGGATAATCTTAGCAAGAATTCCTACTGCGGCTGGGAGGATAGCCTAGGCAATAAAAGGCTTGTCTTGAGTTTGATCCCCAGAACTCATTTTAAAAATAAATAAATAAAGCTGAGCATGGTGGGCACACTTGAAATCTCTGCTGAGAGGTGGAGACAGGCTAGTCCCTGGGGTTCACTGGGACGCCTAGCCAGCTTGGTGAGTTCCAGGCAAGTCCAATTAACTCAGTGAGTCACACACAGAAAGGAGGCATAGAGTAGGAAGTATCCCTTCTGCTGGCAAGAAAGGATACAGTGGAGGAGGAGAAGGGGTATGAAAACAGTTAAAATGCATGTGTGTGTGTGTGTCCCTGAGTATGTGTACATGAATGCACATGTGCACTTGGGTGTGAAATTGTCAAAGAAGAACAACAAATGTACAAATGGGAAACATGGTAGACAGTGGAGCAACACCATAGGTTGATGTGTGTATGGGACTTTGTGCCTCTGCCTCCCAAGTGCTGGAATTACAAGTATGTGCTGTTGCTGCGGCTGCCCCTAACCGTTTTTGTTGTTGTTTTTTGTTTTTTACTATTCTTGGTTTACTCTGGGTATGACATAAATATTTTGTATTTCCCTCCTGATTTGGGGAGAAAAATTGGCTTCCCCATGATACTCCTGATATGCAAGAAAATCTGTACAAGGATAATGTCATGCTAGGAAAGAACATTGCTGATTCGGACTGGACATGCATAAGACAAGGTTCTGGTTGCCTGTTCGATTAGCCAGGGCTCTGTAGAGGGCCAGAGCCTATAGGGTGGATGGGTATTTTATATATATAATTTATTAAATCAACTCACATTAAAATAGCAGCAGCAGTTGTCCTTCGAAGCTGGGTGCTTCAGCAGTCAAAATATTCAGTCCCACGGTGGCTGTCTCCCACGGGAGAGGCCCCAAGGAGTTGCTGCTCAGTTCGCCAGACTGAGTGTCTCAGCAGTCCCTGTCTGATGTCTAAAGCCTAGAAGGTTTCTGGAGAGCTGATGTTCCTTAGTCCAGGGTAGAAATCTGGAAACATGGGCTCTAGCATTATCAGAGGAAGCAGCAGCAGCAGCAGCAATAGAGACGATAAAGCACTAAAATGTAGACAGTCGTTTGGCAGCCCCATTTTTAGCTAGTACTGCCCCTAATTCTTCAGGTAAGAGAGGCTCCTACTCAGGAGATTCTGAAACATATCAAGTTAGCATTAAAATTAAGCACCACACCCGTGTTAACCACTTGAAGCAAAGCTGGTCCAAGTCAGTTGTAGTTAATTTGCTGTTGTTGGGTGTATGTGGAGGTCAGGAGACAACTTTCAGGAGTTGGTCCTCTCCATCTACCATGGGTTCTGGACTGTTGGGCTTCTGTGGCAAGTACTTTTAACCAGTGAGCCATCTCTCCGGCCTAACACGGGAGTTATTAAAAAAACAAAACAAAACAAAACCAGACATCTGAGGAAATTATATGTATATGTGTGTGTGTATGTATATATGTATTTTAGAGTCTAAGTTAGACAAGTGGCTTGGAATGAAGTTCAAGGATGCATTGTTGATGAAGTCTTGTTCATGGTGGCACCTGGAATATGAATGTGGCTTCTTTTATGTGTTTTAGGGAGGAGTTAACAAAATGTTCCATGGCATCCAAGACTATGACCCAGACAGCCCCCGGGTCCATGTGGTGATGGAAAAGGGTGATACTATTTTTTTCCATCCTCTGCTCATTCATGGATCTGGTCGGAACAGAACTCAAGGATTCCGGAAAGTATGGATTCTAATGGCTACATCTCCAAAGATGTGTGTGGTCTAAAACAAAGCTCTCAAGATACAATAGGATAGCAAAGGCTGCAGGACTTCTCACTGAGGGACCAGTTTGTTGACCAAGAAATGTATATATATGTTCACTCTGTTAGGTAGGAAACAAAATGCTGTAGACCCCTAATCACTGAACCATGACCATCCATAGAATTCTCAACAAAAGTGTCCCTTTCTGCACTTAGCTGCTTCTGAGGCAAAAACAATGGCTGAATTTCCAAAGGAGTATCATTTGGAATTCATAATGTTCATTCTAAGGCACAATAGGAAGGAAGTTTATAATATCTTCACTATTGAGAACTATAGCATTGATCCTAAACAACACTGAGTTCTAAACTTTACACAGAAATCGGATTTAGCAAGCACTCCTATTCCTTAGCTTAAGAGTATATACAACTTCATATGTTGTTGCCTACATTAAAAATTCCCCACAAATGCCCCTGCTTCTCACTTCCACCAGTCCAGTAGATCTGCTAGTCCTGTGAATCCTCTCTTCCCCATGGGAACACAGCGGTCCATTTCAAACATCAGGGCTCCTTTGGGTCTAAGTGCGGTTTTATGGCTTTGTCACATGATTCCCATCCAGCCCTGCTGCTCTTTGAGGGCAGAGAGAAGGTGCTAGACTTAACCTCCCATTCATTTATATTCCTACTATCTTCTCTGGAGCTTGAAATTAGGCAAAGGAGATAGAGGCACTGACGTGGGACAAAACTTAAGGGGCTGCCAAAAATCCAGCTATCAAGCTAAATAATATTCTAATGCATCAAAATCAAACAGCCACGCCAATACTATGCCAATGTTTTAAAATAAGAGGCTGGTATGGCCCTCAGTGTTGTACAAGTGTGGGGTCTAGCCATTACAATACAAATAATATATATTTTAAAATAATGAATTTACCCTTTCTATTTTTTCTAGTGTCTTGAATATTCTAGAAAAATCTTCACCATTGTTTCATAAGAGAACGCACATGGAAGAGCTCCCTTTTCCCTTTTTCTTGCTCTCTGGTAGGACTTTCTCTAGAGACACAGCTATGCAAGCTAGCATTTGGTCAGAATAGAAAGCCCTTCTGATGGATGCAATCGCCTCTAGACAATGAATAGTGACAAAAGGGATTTAATGACCGCTTCGCAAGCTTGGATATGTCTATACATTTTTCTAACAGTGGGACACAATTCATTGAAGAACTTTACGATATGGGAAAATTTAAATGCCTGAAAATATCTCTTCAAGGACTAGACTTCCTAAATATGACTTTTAAAAGAAGTGTCACAGCTATATTTCTTTTTAATTTTTTTAAAGATGTATTTATTTTATGTATGTGAGTACACTGTAGCTGTACAGATGGTTGTGAGTCTTCACGTGATTGTTGTGAATTGAATTTTTAGGACAACCTTTGCTCATTCTGGTCAACCCCGCTCAGGCCCAAAGATTTATTTATTATTATAAATAAGTACACTGTAGCTGTCTTCAGACATACCAGAAGAGGGTATCAGATCTCTTTACATGTGGTTGTGAGCCACCTTGTGGTTGCTGGGATTTGAACTCAGGACCTTTAGAAGAGCAGTCAGTGCTCTTACCTGCTGAGCCATCTCGCCAGCCCCTTGTTGTTGTTGTTGTTTTTTCATTTTTGCTCTTGTTTTTTTTGAGACAGGATTTCTTTGTGTAGTCCTGGCTGTCCTGGAACTCACTCTGTAGACCAGGCTGGCCTTGAACTCAGAAATCCACCTGCCTCTGCCTCCCAAGTGCTGGGATTAAAGGCATGTGCCACACGTGTACCCGGCTTGTTTTGTTTTTTCAAGACAGGGTTTTTCTGTCTAACAAGCCCTGGCTGTCCTGGAAGCAGAGGCAGGTAGATCTCTATGAGTTTGAGGCCAGCCTAGTCTACAGGTTGAGTTCTAGGACAGCCAGGGCAACACAGAGAAACACTGTTTTGAACAACAACAACAACAACAAAACCCCAAAAAATCTTTTGTGGGCCAGTAAGATGATTAAGCAAATAAAGGCACTTGCTCCCACAACTCATGACCAGGGCTCTCTCTGTGGAACTTACAGGATAGGAGAAAATCGGCCTCAAAGCTTGTTCTCTGACTTCTGCCCTTGCGACATGCATGCAAACACACACAAACATTTTTTGAAAATTTTAAATATTTTATAATTTCTCAATTAGCCATAAGCCTTGGGACGAGGGGTTAAGCTGTGTATGAGGAGACTGATTTAAGACACTATAGACTACCTTTCCAACTGAGAAACCAAATCCCAAGTGACATTGTCCCTTTCTTGGAGGACTCTCCGTGGTTTGGGGGGCATAATGGGATTGGTAAGCTGATGTTCTTCAGTCTTAATCTGTCCTTTCTACACAGTCAATTTCCTGCCACTTTGGCAGCTCTGCCTGCCAGTACTTCGACGTAAGAGGCACCAGTCAAGAAAACATCGGGAGGGAAGTTGTCGAAATTGCAAAGAAACGTCATGGATTTGAAGGAGCCATAGACTTCAGGGTACTGCATGCGACCACGGAGGAAACTCTAGGGATCCCTTCCTTCGGGGTTAATTTGAAAGCATAAGGATTCTGTTCACTTGCTCACTTCAGAGCTGTGGCTGAGCTCACTAAGAATGCCAATGTAGGGCTCTAGTTGTGGATAGTCCATGTTGTTGCCCAGTCAATCAGTCCCCATGGGCAGGCACATTTCATTTGGAAAGCTGGTTTGATTTTCTTTGCCATCACAAAGGCCAGCTTAGGGCTCAAGGACATGGAGTCAATGATGACTCAGGGTCATCAGTACAACAGGGCACACAGAAGTAGCGCCCCCCCCCCCCCGTGTCGCCAATCATCTACACTATCTTAACTGGAGTCCCAGAACGTAGTTTATCTATTAATCGATATAACGAGTAATATTTTTCCTACTTAATCATTTATAAAGTCTTTTGAACCCTTTTTCTCATGTCAGGTGGGCCAATGGAAGTATTCCGCAAACTCTGTTTGATCTTATTTCAGGACACTTGGTTGTTTCGATGCCGACTTGTGAAAGGAGAAAGAATAAACCTTTGAAACAGCCCTTCAAGAGTCAGGTACGGGGATGAGAGTCTGAGACAGGAGCACCGAGAGTTTGAGTACAGCCTGAGCTACACAGCAAGATGCTATCTCCTCCTCTTTCCCCCATAAACAAAATGAAAAGAGTTAGCTCTTCACTATGATTTCTTTAAAGAGAACATCAAAGCAAAGCAAGACATCTAAGGGAAATGTTTTGTTTCTTTTTTATTGTGATGATATTATCTTTTTATCACCTGTAAACAAGATCAAGACACATGTATTAGGGAATGCATGAATTTAATTAATGTGGTACTATGGTTTTAATGGAATGAAATATTACTGTTTTAAGAAAAACTAACCTGGAGTATAACTAATAAAGGTGACTGAGTATAATGTAAGCATATCCAGTCAATTTCTTTCTATGTAAGCAGAAATGATTTCTTGGAAGTTCAGTCTATCTCAAGTTGTACATCCCTCCCCTCATGAGCCCGCCTCCTACCAGCTTCCTATCATAGAGGTGTTTGTTCTAAATTAGAGCATATAGTGGATATTCACAGCTACACATGAGCAGGAGAGAACCATGAGGATGAATAAAGGTTGAACCTCATTTTCTCACACATAATTCCTTGCAAGACGTCAGTCCAACACCTTCCATAAAACACAGGCTAGTCATCAACAGTACTTTCCTTTGGTGCTGAGGAATGAGAACAAGGGTGCCTAGCCTGTATTTCCCGTTGGGCAGGACAGCTGAAACCTTCTAGCCCCCTGGGCAAAACCTTGCTCTTTCAAACAGGGCTTTGGGGTCCTCGTTTCTGTTAGCATCCGAGCGTAGATTCTCCTGCTTCCTTATTTCTCCAGGTGGGGGCAGTAGGGAGATGTGCTCCTTGATTTTCAAATTTTTAGTTAGGGTAAGGAAAAAAATAGTAAGTTTCCTTCTTGATAGTCTGCTAAATACCAGTGTTCCTGAATTTGGTGTTTTGTGCTCATCAGTTTCTTTGTCAAGACAACCCCCGCCACACACACACACACACACACACACACACACACACACACACACCACTCTGTTGGGGTGCACTATAAGAAGGTAGTCTTTAGCCAGGCAGTGGTGGCTCATGCCTTTAATCCCAGCACTTGGGAGGCAGAGGCAGGTGGATTTCTGAGTTCGAGGCCAGCCTGGTCTACAGAGTGAGTTCCAGGACAGCCAGGGCTACACAGAGAAACCCTGTCTCAAAAAAAAAAAAAGAAAGTAGTCTTTGTATTATTCAATTGTTGATTGCTGTACCTGCTGAGAACTGAGTACTTGCTGGATTTTGGTATTGTCATTCTTTTTTTTTTTTAAGATTTAAATTTTTTTTTTTATTTATATAAGTACACTGCAGCTGTCTTCAGACACACACTAGAAGAACGCATTGGATCTCATTACAGATGGTTGTGAGCCACCATGTGGTTGCTGGGAATTAAACTCAGGACTTCTGGGAGAGCAGTCAGTGCTCTTAACTGCTGAGCCATCTCTCCAGCCCTAACACTGTCATTCTTAATGCCTCATCACCTGCCTCAACATTTTGTAAACGTACCTTCCTCGATCACTGACTGGTTTTATAAAGATCCCTTCCTGGTTGGTTTAATAAAGATCTGGATAATAGCTAAGCAGGAAAGGAAAGGCAGGACTTCCAGGCCAAGTGGGGGTCTCTATGAGGAGAATGGAACATGGATGGATTCACCAGGGGACCAAGGAGGTCATTGGACTTGCCACCAGGATGGGTGGTAGAGTGGAGTCAGGGGAGGTAAAAAGCTAGCCTTGCAGCTGATTGCTGATTCGTAGGAAAGGGGATTAAGTTAATGAGCTAGGTAGAAGGTAGCCCAAGCTGAGGCCTAAGCTGTAATAAATATTAATAAGTCTCTGTATCATTATTTAACTGCCACTGGGTCCAGAAAGTCCCATTATAATACATGCGTTGTGAGCCCCTCCTACTGCTCCAGGCTCCTTTTCTGGCCAACGGTGTTAGAGACAAGAATCTGGATGTTGGGTGCAGGATCTGGGTGTCAGGTGTCCTCTAGTGGTCACACTCTGCAGTGACAGTTGTGTACCTCAATGCTGAGAATTCCCTGCTGAAGCACCACTGGACAGTACCAGGCACGGTGTCAGAGTGCCTGATCTAAAAGTTTCTCTGTTCTCAGAGATCTCAGAGTATGTTTGGTCCCTGAAACTATCAGACTGTTATTCATTCTCCTTGAGGTTAGTTATTTTCCTGGAACATGCTGTGTGATGGGAAGATGAGGGAACAGAACCTTTGTATGTGTCTGATTTCAATTGTACTACATGAACATATGACCTAATTGGAAACTAGAACACATTGTAAACAGAAACAATAAGCTGGCAGAAGGGACAGTGACCGGCCCTCAGAAATGCAAGCAAAACTCACATCGCAGTGGGTCTTTCTGCCTTAGGTCAGGCATCTGTAGCTATCAAGAGCCATAGCTAGCTTTGCTCTCAGCTTTGCTGCCCAAGCACCTGCCCTTCATTGACTCAGCTCTGCCACTGCAGCAGGTAGGTGGCCAGAGACAACACAACTAAAGGAGTGTGGTTGGGAACCAAACACACTATTTGCAAAAACAGCCAGCATGCCAGATTTGCCTGCAGGCTGTAGTTTGCCCATTCAGTTCTAATCAATACAAATTCAGTGAGCAAATGAGTCCCTGTGTCCTGGCAAGATGCACGTCAGACCAGCGATACTTCTGGAGCCTCACAGCTCCTTCTTCAGAGGCTGTGGGAAGGCTGGGCTGTTGTCTTCGTCCCTAGCCCCAAGAGCAGTCTGCTCACCACATGTGGCAAGCTGAGGCTCCCTTCTCCTATCTCCTCCAACGTGGCCAACTTTTAATCTAGGTTAAATTGGGCATAGCATTTAAAATTCATACCCTAGAGGGGAGCAGTCAGAGGAGAGCCAAGAGAGGATAATGAAGGTATATGGATATGATCAAAGTATACATACCCCAAATGCATATCCATGCCTACTATTTTATACAATTAATACACACCAATAAAAACCACTCATCACTGGGGTCTCTGAAGTGTCACTTGTAACACATGAAGGACCAGCTCTGAGGTGTGCTAGATGACCAGACACTTCCATTCCAACTTGGATCCTTTAGTCTGAACAACAGACCTTGATAATGAGAAAAAGTTGAGGGCAGGATGTCATGTCATAGCAGAGGCCAACACAGGGACAGAATGGATTAGTAGCTGCGGGATGGATATGATGGCCACTCTCTATCCCATACCTGGCTGGGTTCCTGGTTTTGGAGTCAAAGTCCTAGGAATAGGTTCTACTGGATAGATGTGAGCTGCCTATAGGTTTCTGCAGAGTTGGGGGTGGGGTGCTGGAAGGTTCTATTTAAAAAATTTAAATATTTTTTAAAGGCAGGTTCTTATATATCCTAGGCTGGCCTCAAACTTGTTATGACCTTGAATTAATAATCCTCCTGTCTCGATCTCTAGTGCCGGGATCTAGAGGATCGCATGTGGTATGAGCCCGTTTTTTTTAGGCCCGAGGATCGCATGTGGTATGAGCCCGTTTTTTAGGCCCAAGGATCGCATGTGGTATGAGCCTGTTTTTAGGCCCAAGGATCTCATGTGGTATGAGCCCGTTTTTTAGGCCTGAGGATCGCATGTGGTACAAGCCCATTTTTAGGCCCAAGGATCGCATGTGGTATGAGCCTGTTTTTAGGAGGTCCCTATACCAAATTCGTACTGCAGAGAGACAGTTGAATGTGGCTTCCAGAGTTACAGCAGCAGAAATGGGAGCCGAGGGTCAGTGAGTACAGAGCTTCTGTTTTAGCATGTAGAAAGGGGTCTGGAGATACGCGGTGGCGGTGGCCACCTAGAAATGTGAATGTAACAAGTACCATGAAACTTCCCATGTAAATATGAGCAAATGGCCAAGTTTATGTTCTACGTATTTTACCACATATTTGTGTTTTTAAATTTTTATTATAAAAATTTTAGTTACATTTATTTGTTTTTTATTTGTGTGTGTGCACGTGTGAGCATGTGTGTGTGTGTGTGTGTGTGTGTGTGTGTGTGTGCCATCATATACACATGGAGTTCGACTTTCAGGAATCTGTTCTCTCCATCATGTGGGTACCTTGATCCACTGAGCCACCTTGCGGGCCTTTACCATGGATTTGGCATGGTAGTTCATGCTGTAGTATAAGCTATTTAGCAGGAAGAGGCAGAAAAATAGTGAGTTCAAGGCCAGCCTAAGCTACAAAACAAGATCGTGTCTCAATTTTACTTTATTTATATAAGTACACTGCAGCTGTCTTCAGACACCCTAGAAGAAGGTATCAGGTCTCATTACCAATGGTTGTGAGCCGCCATGTGGTTGCTGGGATTTGAACTCAGGACCTCCGGAAGAGCAGTCAGTGCTCTTAACTGCTAAGCCATCTCACTAACCCCCAAGAACTCTCTTAAAGCAAAATAAATAAACAAATGAACAGTCTGGAAACCAAGTACAAAAGACAAGAGAGTTTCTTGGAAGGTCCCCACAAACAGGCCCGGAGGGAAAGAAACTCCAGCTTCATTTCATAGTACCTTGTGTGAGCCACTAGACATCTCTAGACATTATTTAGGGAATGGGGCTTCATGAGGTGGGTTTGGAGATTGAACATAAGGTAAGAGAGTGTTGGGTATTTCTCCATCTTTATTCTCTGTTGAGCAACCCATTCAGAGGTCTTTTGGTAAATATCTTAGAGGTGGAGGTCATGCCAGGTATAATAGTGGACTTCTATAATGCCAGCATTTGAGAGGCAGAAACCAGAGGATCACCAGGTTCAAGTCTAGACTGTGACACAAGGCTAGACCCTGTTGCAGCATTTTCTCTGTCCAATCACATTAGGGCAGTGATTGAACAGGAATAGAGAGGTGGAGCTAGAAGTTTAGGATTGAAGAGGTCGGGGGTCAGAGAAGCAGAGAGAAATCAACATGGAAGCAGACGAACAGGAGGATGATCCAGATCCCGTGTGGTTTTAAACAGCCACAAGTAGCTAAGCTTAGAATAATTGGATTAAAACATTGTCTTTATCATTTGGCTCTGAAATTATTGTATTGGTATCTTGTAAATTGTGACCTTTGATATATAAACCCGACTGGATAATTAAGCCTTAAGAATCATGTTTCTACCGGGTAACTAGGCACTAGATGACTGATTGTGGGGTGTGTGGGGCATTGCATGTAAGCAAGATGATCTTGCTAGCTAGGAGAAAATAGCAGGAGCCTTCTGGGACATAGTGATGTGGCCGGCCAGTACTGGCACTGGAGTGGTAATGTGGTCAGGCGGGCCAGGAGAGTTTTCAGGGTGATCCTTTTTATTATTTCCTGCAAGACCCTATCTCTAAAATTAAATTAAAATAAACCAAACAAAAAAATCAAACCCAAAAATCCAAACCAGGGTCTGGGGATGTAGCCCAGTAGGTAGAGCATTTACCTAGCATGCATAAAGTCCTGGGCTTGATTCCTAGCACTACATAAAACTGAATGTGGCTGCACCCACTGGTATTCTGAGCACTTGAGAGTAGAAGGCAGGAGGAACAGAAATTTAAGGTCATCCTCAGCTACATAGCGAGTTGGAGGCTGGCCTGAGATGCATGAGACCCTGACTAAAAGCAAGCAAGCAAGAAAACAAACAAACAAACAAAGCCTGACCTGCTCACAGTGAAAATGTCTAATGCTATCCCATGTCAGTAACAACTCCATTTAAAACTTTGACTCATGGGAAGGAGGCTCCTGTATTGATCGCTGTGATGGAGCCTTCAAAGCTACACCCAAGAGTCTTCCAATACTCGGAGATCTGTAGGCCTCAGGTAATTCCAAGAATGAGCACAAAGCCAAGTGTTCAGTGGGACAAGAGAGGGTTAGCAGGAACATTAGAAAAACATGTGAAAATAACATATTAAAATATATTACTGTGTGTAATCCATACATGCTAATAAATGTTAAAATGGTAAGACAGAAAAGCTGTCATTTATTTTTCAAGAACATTCCTTGAAAGGAATGTGGCAAGCTTGCACTGTGAGAGGGGAGAAGCATAATGAAAGGTTTAGAAATGAGGGCCAAAGTCAGCCCGAGGAAACAGTCTCCGACCGTCCAAATGGTGAGGGACCAGGAACATTTTTGTACATTCCTGGCGTGCCTCTGACCAGTCTCAGAGTCTTGATGCCAACCGTCTCAAAGATGTCCCCAGTCCCCCCGAACAAGCTCCCTTTCATACCTCCTCTCACGAGAGGCTTGCCTCGCACAAGCCTTCACTCACTCACCTAGTTAACACTTGAGCTGTTCACAGATGCCCTTTCACAAGTTTCCACGGGTGTGTGTGTGCATATGCTGATATGCTGCACTCCAGCTTCCAGCCCTGTACCCCAGCTTTGCCTGGCTGCAGCTCCCATTCTCCCAGCTTCTACCCAACATCTCGGATTCAATCTCCCCTAGCAAATATTTACTGATACCACGTGTCCCCTGCACTGTTTGGGACCCCTGGAAGAAGCAAAAAAAAAAAAAAAAAAAAAAAAAAATGGGATGAGGCCTGTGCTCAGGGAGAAGCTGTTGGGGAAACCCCATGACATCTTGTGTAGAGAAAGAGGCAGGCTGTGAGGAGAAACACAAAGGAAAGACAGTGTGAACAAAGGGGAAAGATGAGAAGAGGGAGTTTTAGGAAAGGAAGGTGGTGTCCACCTGGAATTGAGGAGAGACGCATGGAAAAGAAGGACCTTTGGAAAAACCAGCAAACTGCTAGAGATTTTTATTTAAAGAGAAAGTTACTTACCAAAGTATGTGGAGAAGGGAGTTTGTGGCCACTGTGTGATGTGCCCGAGAGGAGAAGACAGGACAGCCATGTGTCTGGAGAACACCGAGAGACAGTTGCCAAAAAAATGTCATGCCTTGCCAAGTCATTCAAAATGTATTCAGTCTTTAGGGATGTTTTTGGTGGTAAGTTACAAAAGAAAATCTATTCTGCAGGCTTGACCAGTAAAGAAAAGGTATTTTCTCATAGAACTGGAATGACAGAATAAAGAATGCTCAGCTGGATGTAGTGGCACATGCCTTTAATCCCAGCACAAGCACAAGGCAGCCAGAGGCAGTGGTAGAGACAGATATCTGTGAGCTGGAGGCAACCTGGTCTGTAGAGTGAATTTCATGCCAGTCAGGGCTATACAGTGAGACGCTGTAGAAAAAGGGGATGCCCAGTGGTGATGGAAAAGCCAGGTTGCTTTTGCTTTTTACTGGATCTCTAGTCTGTCCTGGTAAATTTTATTTTATATGCATTTTACCATAATTAAAAATAGAGGGGAAAAGAGAACAAGTCCCTTTAAATTTCTGGATCTTTGAAATTAAGATTTATTTACTTAGCATTGTTATGTACATGTGTTGACAAGGACCACGTGTATGCAGTGCCCATTTGAGGCCAGAAGTGGGCATGGACTCCTCTGGAACTGGAGCTACAGGTGGTTATGAGCTGCCATGTAGGTGATGGGAACTGAACCCCGGTCTTCTGTAAGAACAGCGTGCTGAGCTGTCTGTCTGTCCAGGCCCAAATCTTTTAACCTCTGTGAGACTCATTCATCAAGGACATAAAACCCTCTAGGGATATCTGCTGCTGAGAACATCTGTTGAGAGGAACGTAAAGTGCATATCAGAGAGGAAAGGTCGGGGGATGGACTCTTAGCCAGTACTTTCTTTTGTGGTTCCTAAAAAGAGTTTAGAAAAAGACGGTTGTCGTGAGAAATGTGTGAGCAGATTTATTTTACCTGAAAGTGTGGTCGAAGTTTTGGTGACAAGTTCTATGCCACGGACTGGGATTTCTCGCGGGGTCCCTGTTCCGTGGGACAAGGGATTCTGGCCAGGTGGGCAC
>NW_022196913.1:1971718-1972542 GCF_008632895.1 Mastomys coucha
GCCAGGCGTCAATGCGGAGGCAGGAGACTGACTTTCCTTGAAGTTTTCGCCTCAAATACCGCCATCACAAGTGTGCGTGGCAGTTCTAGTGGGTTGATCTGACTTTATGACCCTCCCCTCCCCTCCTACAAGAGAACTGTGACTCTCTTTTGCAAGAAGCCCACCAGGACTGAAGACCTTGGCAGTTCAGAGGTCCTTACAAATGCTATTTGATGACAGATCGATTACTGAGATTTTGGGGGTATAACTCATAGAACTGAAGAATGCGACATTATTTATAATAAGTTTTTGCCTCACTGTCTACAAACTTGTGAGAAAAAGCTTCCTCAGCTCTTCCATAAACAAAAAAATAGGAAAAAAATTTTCACTGAATCCTTTCTCAATCTAGCAATAAGGAGCAGTCATCTACCCATGTACAATCTAATCTACAGATGCCTACACTTGTCTCATGAAGAAATGCTTAATGATTATTTAACATAATTATCTGTTCACCGTTAAATACATAATAATTATATTTTTGATCAGTGGTTACATGAATATGAATCATAATGGCAAACTAATCTAGAAGAAAATAATTAATACTAGGGATTCTGGTCTCATAGGAAACATTCTGGCTCAGCCATACAACAGGATAATAAATATAGGACTTACAATTGTAAAGATATGTCACCAGTAAGGAAATATTCTGTGCCTAGTGTAGTGGCGCATGCCTTAACCCAGCACTCAGGAGGCAGAAGCAGGCAGATTTGACTCTGAGGCCAGCCTGGTCTACAGAGTAAATTCTAGGCTAGCCAAGACTGATAGTGAAACTCTGTCTCAAAAAA
>NW_022196913.1:1972641-1977265 GCF_008632895.1 Mastomys coucha
AAAAAAAAAAAAAAGTGTGTGTGTGTGTGTGTGTGTGTGTGTGTGTGTGTGAAGAATCTGAACAGAAAGGCTCCAGGACCATACATGCAGTTTCACACAGTAGGTGTGTTATAAAAATCAAGGACTGAGAGGGAACTATATCCAGTTTCTAACAGTAAAAAATATCCTGTTCATATATATTGGGGGGAAAAAGGCTAGTAGTGGCTTTAAATCCACTACTCTATCTGGAGTCCACTGGATTTTCAATGTAGCCATTTTACCTAAAATGTTAATACCTAGGATATGGCTAAAAGTATTTATAATAATTTAAACTCAACAACTAAAGTGTGGCTGTCAATCCACATTGTGGGAATGAGAGAACTGACTGCCAAAAGTTGTCTTCTGACCTTCCTATACCTGAGCCATGGCACACACAAGCCTACCCACACATCTGTGTGTATGAATATACACAAATAGTAAATAAATAAATATAATAAAGATTTAAAGACTTTCATTTCAGAATCTGTTTTGTGTTGATTTCGTTTCTATTTTCACTTAAGCAAGACAAGGAAGTCCAAGAACTAAAGATGTCTAAACACTGGGAGACATGGAATCTGAGGAGTTGATCGAAATTGGAAAAGTTTAAAAGCCCTGAAGTGTTTGCTGCTTGTTCTTTTGGGAGACACTGGAGAGGAGGAGGCAGTAGGTGATGTGCTGGGCAGAGAAGCAGCCACTGGCAGCCCAGGAAACAGTGAGGTGGATCCTTGAGCCTCTGCACTTTCTGAGGGGAGCTGGGGAAAGAATTTCTGAAGGACAATGGAGGAGTGGATCTGGGGGTAGAGGGGAGGTAGTGGGGTGGGAGGGACTAGGAGGAGAGGAGGAAGGGGAAGCCTTGGTCAGGATGGATTGTGCTAGAAGAGAAGAGGAGGAGGAAGAGGAGAAAGAGGAGGAGGAGGAGGAGGAGGAGGAGGAAGAGGAAGAGGAGGAGAAGGAGGAGGAGAAAGAAGAGGAGGAGGAAAGCAGAAATTGGGAAGTTATAAAGCACACTCTCTCCAAGTAAGATGGCCTCTAAAAGGAGAAAAGAATCAGAGGTCATCAGGGGTCAGGGTGGCATAGGACTTTACCAAGCAGAGTTTGCACAAGGCTGGCCTTCAAAGCCATGCCCAAGAGGAGAAGAGTGGATCCTATGTTTCTTCTTCCCCTTGGCATGGCTCAGTCAGGCCCAGGCTTCCTTCAGTTCCCTGCTTGCTGGACCTAGCTGTAGCACAATCTAGACACAGCCTGGCTGTGTTGCCTAGACCTGATGAGAACTCTGAGCATAAGCCACACATTCACAGATTCCTGGAAGGCCAGGGGCCAGTGAGTTGGGTAGAGGCCTTTTACCCATAGACCTTATTTATGTGCTCCTCTCGAGGCTCTGCCAACAGTCACTCCCTTAGTCCTCATAAATCCTATCATGAGATCAGAAAGCAGGCCTGTGTCTGAGGGAGGGAGAGAAGGAAGGAGTGGGAGAGACAGGAAAGAAGGGAGAGAGAGGGGGGAACATTTCTAATAAATGCATGTTCTGTTCTCAAGTGGGTATACCATAGGGTGCCCCTTGGTCTTCTATCTTGCTTGTCTCAAGTTTCGCATTTTCATAGATAAAGATGCTTACTTGCAAGTGAGTCATAAAGGGATGAGATGTTGATGGGGCTGGAGGTAGAATTTCAGGATGGGAACTAAGAAGAGACAGGAAACATACAGGACAAGTTCAGGAGAACTATGAACACTAAAACGACCCTGTGAATTCAGAGAAAAATTAAAAATACTTCCCAGACATAGGACAGACATTTAACATCTAGAACCAAGCCTCTCTATAAGCAAGGTTTTCTGAAAGGCTGGACCAAGGGTCACCCTTCAGGTAATGAATTCTGGGTGGTAAGGCCTGAGATCAGCAGTAGAGGGCACTGGGACAGGACTCAGGCTAGTAGCTATTGATGACGGATAGAGATTGAGCGTTGCTGTAATATACATTGATCCTAGGGCCTTATGCACACTATGGATATGTTCCTATAGGACTATGTCCTCAAACCTTTAAAAAAAAGGTCAAGACAGAGTCTTGCTAAGTTGACCAGCTGGGCCTGATTTTAGGATCCTCCATCTATAGCCTCTGGTGAGTTACGGCAATTGGTACATGCAATTCTGACAGGCCAGGAAGTATCTTGATATTTGAATAACTTGTGTAGCTATAATAGTGCTTATGTCCTATAATGGTTAGTTTGTGTGTCAACTTGACACAACCCATAGTCACCTGGAAGACAGTCTCAGTGAGACACTGTCCAGATCCGGTTGTCCTGTGGGCATGTTTGAGGGTGACTATCTTTTGGGGGAAGTTGAAACAGGGTTTCTCTTTGTAGCCCTGTCTGTCCTGGAACTCACAGGCTGGCATCAAACTTATAGAGGTTCGCCTGCCTCTGCCTCCCCAGTGCCGAGATGAAAGGAATGCACCACCACCACCTGGCACGAGGGGGATTATTTTGATCAGGTAGTTGTGTGGGTATGTTTGTGAGCTATTATCTTGATTGCCTTAACTAGTATAGAAAGACATCATTTGATTATAAGCAGCAGCATTACTAGGATTGGGTCCCTGGACTGCACAAGAGTAGAGAGAGCTAGCTGAGAATAAGTGTGCAGATCTATTTCTCTCTGCTCTTGTCTGTGGTGACTAGCTGTTTCAGGCTCTGGCCACTGTGATTTCCCTAAGAAGATAGATTATAACCTGGAGCTATAAGGTAAAACAAACACTTTCTCCAGTAAATTGCCTTCTGTCGGGATATTTTATCACAGTAAGAAATGAATGGAGGAAAGACGCTCTATAGATGCTCCATGAGGCTGTGGGTTAGCACTTAGGGAAATGGATGGCTTCCACAGGAAGATAAGGCACCAGGCAGGATTTAGAAACGTCCTGACATGTGGCGATCTCATTTTCTACACCCACCTGTGTCAACACAGCTCCAAAAGGATGTCAAATAAATTGACTAATAAAAAAATTACAATCTAGCCAGGCAGTGGTGGCACACGCCTTTAATCCCAGCACTTGGGAGACAGAGGCAGGTGGATTTCTGAGTTCTAGGCCAGCCTGGTCTATAGAGTGAGTTCCAGGACAGCCAGAGCTATACAGAGAAATGCTGTCTTGAAAAACCAAAATAAATAAATAAAAAATAAAAAAAATTATAATCTGTCTTTATTACATGAGTCTAATAAGCAGGTCTAACCCACATTTGCATTTAAGATGTTTCCCTTCCATGGAAAATAAAGGAAAGATAGGGCTCAATTCTGAAAACTTCTTGGTTCCAAGTGTCAGGAATTCCTCTTGTGATACAACTCCTACTTCATGCCTTTAATCCCAGCACTCGGGAAGCAGAGACAGGTGGATCTCTGAGTTCAAGGCCAGATCTACAGATTGAGTTCCAAGACGACTAGGGGTACACAGTGAGATCCTGGCTAAAGACAAAAGAATAAAGAAAAATGAAAGTACACCATGTATTTTTGACATTAGGAACAGACAAGACTGTGTATGTTTATAGTAGGTAACATGGTGTGCCAGGGCATTTGGGCATCTCATTTTCATGGACAAACACCCCTAGGGTTATTTCCACATGACATATGAGTTATACCCAATGTCCTTGGAGGGTTAGGTGGCATACTGAGTCAATGTTATTGTTAAAGCTAAAATGAATCCAACCATTTTAATCTTTATTCAAGACTATTGTAACATTTGAGTGGGCCTGAAGCAACTGCATCAAAACCAAAGGGCTGGATGAGTTTAAAGAGACTCATGGGAGAAGCACAGGACATCTGTGTGTGATAATTTGGCTTTTATGACACTGAAGTTAGGCATTTACCCTTTCACTAAGACTGGGAGGCAGGGATGTTGGATCTTTCCAAGTTTCTGTTGCAGAAAGATGGATCTCAGGGACTTCTGAATGACATTCCTGGGTGAAACCAGAAATCACACATATAGTTAACCTTCTGAATCCAGAGTGCTGCATCTGCAATTTCTCCAAAAATATTGAAAACATATTTTCTTGCAAAATTTTTATTTTATGTGTATGAGTGTTTTGCTTGCATGTGTGTCTTTATACTACCACCACATTAATGCTTGGTTCCTGGGAAAGCCAGAAGAGGTCGTCACACTCCCTGGAACTAGAGTTACAGACAGTTGTGAGCCACCATTTAGGTCAATCCCAGTTTCTCAGGAAGAGCAGTAGGGCTTTTAACCACGGAGCTATTATTCCAGCCTCTCAAACATACATTTTAAAAATTGTAGATGTGTTTAGTGTGATGGCACACTCAATCAGTCCCAGTGCTTGGGAGGCAGAGGCAGGCAGATATGTATGAGTTCAAGACCAACCTGGACTACATAATGAGTTCCCAGCCAGCCAGAGCTATAAATTGAGACTCTGACTCAGAAAAGTCTCTCTCTCTCTCTCTCTCTCTCTCTCTCTCTCTCTCTCTCTCTCTCTCTCTCTCTCCCTCTCTCTCTCTCTCTCTCTGTCTCTGTCTGTCTCTCTCTGTCTCTCTCTGTCTCTCTCTCTGTCTCTGTCTCTCTCTGTCTCTCTCTGTCTCTCTCTCTGTGTCTCTCTCTCTCTGTCTCTCTCTCTGT
>NW_022196913.1:1977275-2024581 GCF_008632895.1 Mastomys coucha
TCTCTCTCTCTCTGTCTCTCTCTCTCTCTCTGTGCGTGCCTGCCTGCCTGCCTGCCTGTCTGTCTGTTTGTGTTGGGGGGTACAGAGCTGAAGGGATGGCTCCCAGTTTAAAGCACTGATTACTTCTTTCAGAGGACCTTGGTTCGATTCCTAGCATCTGCATGGCTACTCACAACTGTAACTCCAGTTCTAGGGAATCTGATGCCCTTTTGTGACTTCACTGAGTACTATACACATATGATGCACAGACCTCCACTCAGGCAAAACATTCATAAACATAAGATAAATTAAATTATAGGTGAACTTGTTGTGCCAGGAAGTGTTTGTGAACACCAAAAGACCATCAAGAAGCTGATTTTGATGTAATCTCACTAACGTCTCAATTTAAGTTCAAGGGGCCACACCACTGTCTCTAATGCAGTAGAATGGGAAGGTGTAGCCCTGAGCCCAATTTTTACTGATTGGGGGGCCACCTTTAACATAATTGGCTGGTGCTGGGAGCCAAACCATAAACTTCTGTTTTCTTCCTGTTTGGCGGTTGTTAGAAAATGAAGTGCCAAAGGCAGACTTGTAACCTGGAGGTACAGATTTGTTGGGGAATAACCTGGAAACTGGTGTAGGTACCAGCCTGTTAGTTACCTTGAGTTCAACCTTAGGTCAGGTTCTCTAAAATGGAGTCTGAACCCAAAAGATCTGATCTCAAACTTAGCAAATTACTCCTTAACTAACATAGCAATTACTTACATAGCATATACATTGTATTGGATATTATAAGTAATCTAGAGATGTCCTAAAGTGTATGGGAGCCAGGCATCATGATGCAGGTCTATAATCCCAGCATTCAGGATGCTTAGACTATGAAATTGTGAGTTCAAGGTCAGCCTGGACTACTGAGTGTATCTGAGATCAGTTTGATCTACATAGCAAGGCAATGTTTCTAAGAACAAGCAAAATGAAGTGCATAGAAAATGGGCATAGGTGTGTTTGTCCTCCATGATGGGTAAGAAGGAGCAATATAGACACTGACCTAAGACAGGCACATTCACCTAGCCACTCTATACCCTAGATGGGATTATGGAAAACAAGTAAATCTTTTGTCCCCATCCAGGTCATCTTTAAAAAACAAAAAAGGGGGAATTGTGCCCTTCCCCCAACCTTGAGCAAACCAAATAGACCTTAAGCATTTGCCACAGTTGGTCTTCTGCTGACCTATCTGACCTAAGGTGGAGTCTTCAGACCTAGGTGGAGATCTTCTGCCTTGCCACACCTGCAATTTCTTACAGGAGCAGACTGCCTGCTGAGTTTGCTTTGCAACATAATCCATCTGAAACAAAGGATGGGTCTGTGGGCCCTCCCTATATAAATACAGTGCTAAATATTAAACTTTGAGCCTTAATCCGAAACCTTTGTCTTGGCTTCATCCTTCTCTCACCCACCCATCCTTTTTCATTTCCAGCCTCCCTTTCAGATATACCCAGTTCAACCAAAGCTGCTGGACAGATACACATAGGTTGCATGCATGTATGGTACCACTTTTATATAAGAGCCCTGAGCACTTTGGCTATTCACAGGGAGGCCAGTACCCACTCCCTTCAGTCTGGAAGAAACTATCTTTTAAAGCCAACGGTCCATGAAAAGGTAACTTGTGGGCCTCAAGTTGTCTAAAGTTTGGCTAAACTTGGGGAATGTTAAGGGCATCTTGAAGGTCCTTTTGTACAGTTCTTCATAAGCATATCCCCAAATCCACTCTTGCTGTTTGAGAAGGACCTTAAAAGTAGGAACTCTCAGGCCCCTGTATGAGTTCCTTCTCATGAATAGCCCATTGAGAGAAACACATGAATGTTCCCTTTTAATGTTGTTAGGAAAGGGCATTTTCATTGAGTGATTCAATAAACATTCATGAGGCAACTCGGCTGTGCCAGGTGGTATGTTGGGTATGATCCAGGTGGAAGTTCCCTTCAAAGAGACCTCAAAACACCAAAATAAGACAGATGAATAAATAAAAATATTTAACATAAAGTTGTCCTGGGGTCCAGACATCCCCAAGAAACTTGATGGCCTTGCAAACACCCATACACAAAAGTTCACTGTAGCATAATTCCAAGTGAGCAAATGGGAGAAAGCATACAGTGAACCAGTGGTGACAAGGGAGATGTGGCATTCGCTGTTATTCAGTATTGGTCACCAATGAGAAGGAGCAAAGTTCTGATTCATGCTGCACCGTGAGTAGACCCAGAAAATATTATGACAAATGAAAATGCCAGGCGCAGAAGGCCATGTGCTATACAATTCTGTTGGGTGGAGATGTCTATACTCAGCAAATCCATAGTCACCAAGCATGCATGGGAGACTGTCTAAGGCCTTGGGGTTGAGGAAGATGGGGAATTGAGTGCTAATGATACAGGGTTTCCTTTAAAAAAAAAAAAAAAAGCAAAGTAAAGTTGATTGTGGTGAGGGATGCCTCATTTTGTGAATGAGCTGAAAACTTTTGTGCACTTTTTAATGGGTGTCTTATATGGCCTACAAATTCCATCTCAAAAAGCATGTCACTATGGGAGTTTCAGAGATGGCTCAGAAGTTAAGAACACTTTGCTGCTCAATTCTGAGCCCTGAAGTTAAGATCCTAACACCGACACCGGGCAGCTCACAAATTCAAGTAACTTACAGGTGTGGTGGCACACACAAGACAGGGTTTCTCTGTGTAGCCCTGGCTGTCCTGAAACTCTGTAGAGCAGGCTGGCCTTGAACTCACAGAGATCTGCCTGCTTCTGCCTCCTGAGTGCTGGGAATAAAGGTGTGAGGAATCACTGCCTGGCTAGTGGCTCATACCTTTAATTTCATCACTCAGTTAAAACAAACAAACAAACAAACAACTAAAGCAAGCAAACAAACAAATACAAACAAAAACCCTGAATGCCTATAACCACAGCTCTAAGGAGTCTGATGCCCTGCTTTGAACCACTTCAGGCACCATACATACCTCTACATACACTCACACAGATGTAAGCATATACAAATAAAATCAAGTCCTCATGTGCAGGAGTCAAAAAGCAGGGTGCATCATGAGGGTCTCAAGGGCAGCGATGCCTGAGAAGGTGAAGCTTGCGGCTTGAATGCCGTGGTTTCCACAGCTGTTTGAGAAAAGAGGACGCATGTTAGAAATGAGATCATGGATGTGTTTTCTTCTCATATTATCAGGCAAGAGTGTGGCCCTGGATTGACTCAATAAACATTTACGAAGCAGCTCGTTTGAGTTTGGTATTATATTAGGGATGAATGTGATGCATGTCTTCCTTCAGAGAGACCTCACAGCTCTGAAGGAGACACATGGAGTCCTGTCATGATGGAAGGCACTGCCACAGGCCCAGAACCAAGCATCCCTGAGGATATTCAGGTGTCCCAGTGGTCCCAGATCATAGGTGTCTGTGGAGAGTCTAGGGACAGACATTTTCTGGGCATGGATGAAAGTTAGACTTTTACCTGTAGAGTATCAGGAGAGCTTGACAGGCCAGGGCTCAATTCCAGCTCTGAATCTGTGGCCTGAGCAAGTTAGTTCACTTTCCTCATCCCCTTCTCTGTGACAAGATAGCACTGAGGCATCCGACATCCCTGCAACAGGGCCTGGCAGGCTCGGAATATCTGAGCATGTGTGTTGGCATTGCATGATGATGAATTACTGTCAAGTGATGCATCTCCATGAAGTGGAGGTTGAAGAGACCAGACTAAAGCAATGAGACAGGAGGAGTCAGGGTTGTCCAAGGAGGATGATGGCTAGGGAGGTCAGGAGCAGCATGGATGGTGGCAAGGAGAGAAAACATTTGAAACACTTTAAGAGAGAGGCTCCCAGGACCCAATGGGGATGACTTAGCCAAAATGCACAGTGAAGGGGAGATAGAACCTGTAGAGACCACCTCCAGTAGATAGGCACGGCCCCCAGTAGGGATGGGGCCACCCACCCATCTCAAAGTTTTTATTTGTGCACTATTTGTAGCACTAAGTAGCCCCCTTGGTCCTAGAACTCACTAAGTAGACCAGGCTAGCCTCAGACTCAAAGGGTTCCACCTGCCTCTGCCTCCCATGTGCTAGGATTAAAGGCATGTGCCACCATGCCTAGCCTTAGTATGACTTGTTTTATGTAATGTGATGTTTTCCAGTTCCAGCTATTTTTCTACAGATGGCATAATTTCATTTTTTCTTATATCTAAATAAAACTGTGTACCTCTCCCACCCTCCTCCCTCTCACCTTTTCCCTCCCTCCCTCTGTCTCTTTCCCTCTTCCACCATCAGTGTGTGGGGCAAGTATACTTGTTAGTGTGTGTGTGTGTGCACACGCGTGCACATGCATGTGGAGGCGTGAGGTTGACACCAGGTGCCTTTCCTAGAATATTCTTGGCCTTTATTGTTTTGAGCCTGAACTTCACCGAGCTCATGGACTCTGCTAGGCTGGATGGCCAGTGAGGGTAAGCGACCTGCCTGTCTGCATCCTAGAACATTTCCCCTGCCTTTCCACACAGGCTCTAGGGATCCAAACCCAGGTCCTTATGCTTGCTTGGCAGACATTTTAGGAACTGAGTGACCTCCCTGAGCCATTTTCTCTATCTACTCATCCGCTGGCTGCAACAAGGCTGACTCAATAACTTGGCTGTTGTGAACGGTGTCACAGTGAAGAGATGTGTGACCATGACTCTGATGCACACAAGAGTGCACCTACGTTTCCTGATTTCTGATCCAGAACACTTCTCATTTGCTCCCCTCCCAGACACTAGGGTTGTGACCCTTTCTTGAGGTGACATGGCTTTTTCATACTACCGGGTGAAAGGTCATGAGGTAACCAGCTCTGCTATTCACACAGCCTGGTGGGCAGCACTGAGGTAGAGCAAGTGAGGACAGAAGAGTTATGATGGTGGGCATCAATGGTTTGGGATAGAAAGTTTTGGGAGCCTGGAGATCATGGGAAGCAGCTAGGGACCATTTCTTGGACCAGGTCAGCATAGTTGGCACAAATGTAAGCTTAGAAATGTGAGAAGTACAACTTCATTCTCATTAAAGGGCTTTGTTACTCTGCTCAGTGACTTCTGATATCTGGCCATTTTCTCACTGGGTGGCTCTGAGAGAACAGCATGGAGCTTATTCTCTAAGCCCTTTGGCAGAGACAGTGGGTTTATGAAACTCCAAAGTGGGAATAAGTGACCTTAGAGGAAGTTGGTAACATTTATCCAAATCTGTCTGGTCAGTGACTGGTACAGGGGCTTGGAAGAAAGTCAGTGCTCAGTAAATGTTAATGGTTGGATAGAACACTCTTTAAATGGGCATGGGCAGACTGAAGATGTCAAGGCTGCCACAAGTGTTTTCCATGTCTACTGTGTCACTCAGGATTCCTGTCAAAATGGCTCTGCTCTCCACAAGAAAACCTATAGAATCAACTAACCTGGGCCCATAGGGACTCACAGAGACTGAACCACAAAGCAAAGAGCATGTATGGACTGGACCGAAGCTCCCTACACATATGTGACAGATGTGCAGCTTGGTTTTCATGTGGGGCCCCTAACAACAGGCTGTCTCTCTGCCTTTGGAACCGTTTTCTCTAACTGGACTGCCTTGTCTAGCCTAAAAAACTGCACCTAGTCTTATTGCAACTTGATATGCCACGGTAGGCTGATATCCATGGAAGGCATCCCCTCCTCTGAGGAGAAAAGGAGGATGAATGGGAGGAGGGGAGATAGAGAGGGACTGAGAGAAGACGAAGGAGGGAAAGCTCCAATCAGGATGTAAAATAAATGAACAAATTTTAAAAATGTCTCTGCTCTAAGGCTCTTTCTTGGACAATCTCTTTAATCTGAGATGACTCTTGATGTGTTTCTATGCAGGTAACTATCCCTGGGTCAGTTCTAAGAAGCCAGGACCTAGTTAAAGGCAGGCTAGTAAGAAACCAGGAAGAGCCCAGAGAGAGGCAGTGTTGGCACTGGAAAACATCCATCCATTTACTCTGCTCTTACATTTTTGTCAGTGGCATTTGTTTCCAAGTCAAGTTTACAGAAGATATTAATGTAAAGTCTCATGAGAGGAGAGCTTCAGGAGGGTGTGCCTCCAGAGCTAATGCTTGTGGGTTTGTCTTTCTTCCACCCTTTCAACCCCTAACACTAGATAGGAGAGAAAAAAGGAAAGGGGGGTGAGAGGAAAGGAAAGAGAACCCTAAATTTAATTACTTTTTTTTGTCTTTGAGCATGACTACTAACAAACCACAAACAACTCTCCCGTATGACCAATAACAACTCACCCATCTCTCAGGGGACCTAGCATTTATGCACCCTCTGAAAAGTTCCCAGAATTCCGAATGTCACACAATCACAGAAACTACCTACAGCTGGCAAACCCATGTCTCTGCTGGAGCAAGAAGCAAATCATAAACAGCTGCTGAGTAGGCCGGAAGCAGCTCCATATATAATATTTATATATATATATATATATATATATTATATATATATATATAATTTATATATATATATAATATATATATATAACATATATATAATATTTATGTGTTTCTTAAGGAAACCAAAATTCCAAAAGTGTCACTACAAATGATGATCACGAGCTGGAGAGATGGCTCAGTGGTTAAGAGCGTGGACTGCTCTTCTGAAGGTCATGAGCTCAAATCCCAGCAACCACATGGTGGCTCACAACCATCCATAGTGACATCTGATATTCTCTTCTGGGGTATCTGAAGACAGCTACAGTGTACTTACACATAATAAATAAATAAATCTTTTTTAAAAAATGATGATCACTACTGGAAAAACTCCATTTGTCCAATTCTTCAGCTTGTAGCAAAGAATTATAGTTCATATGGACGCCCTGGCTGTTCTGGAACTCTCTCTGTAGACCAGGCTGGCCTCGAACTCAGAAATCTGCCTGCCTCTGCCTCCCAAGTGCTGGGATTAAAGGCATGCGCCACCACCGCCCAGCAGGAGCTGTGTTCTGATGCTCCACACAGCTCAGAGGGCTGGAAGGGCTGCATGCAAGTGCTTATTAGGAAGTACTTCTTATTTATGTGTGAAACTGTCCTGCAGTTTCACAAACTGGGTTCTGCTTCGACCAAAGGGAAAAAGGAGACCTGAACCACAGAGTTCGAGAACAAAATAACATAAAGCCTAGTTGAGGGTTTCCAATCAAGGCTTGCCTTTACTTTTGGGGTTCAGCATTTATATACAGGAAAGCAAAACTGAATCTCTAGGTTACAATGACATTTGAATAACATAAGCAATTCGGGAGGAGTCAGGAAGAGTCCGAACAAAGTCAAAGGGGAAGTCAAAGGGAAGCCGGGCTGCTGGGCTAAAGGTGACGGCTCAGGGCATCCCACAGGTCTCGACTCCGGGGAGTGACCGGAGGTGCAGTCCATGGTGGGGGAAGAGGTCAACAACAGATGTCCTCAGGCTGCAGATGTGCCAGCCAGTAGGTGTACTTACTTCTGGAATCCTCGAAGGCAGAACTCAGAGTAGTGAGCCTTTGTTTTAGGCACAGCAGGTGTGAGTTGAGTCTCTGGTGGCAAGCTCCGATGTCTCGGAGCTGAGGCAGAAAGGAGGGACCCAACATCTCGCCCTTATTTATTATATGAAAGCAGGGTTAAGGCCATATCAATGGGCACAGCCTTGTATGGGGATTTTTATGGTGCTTAGTCAGAAATAACCTGCGTATTTGTTATCTCTGGCAGATATCTCTACCCGTCTTCAAGGTCACATGAAGCTAGTTTGATTTTACAAACTGGGCTCTTTTTGTGTTTTTTTAAAAACACAGCAACTCGGCGTGTGCCTCTGTCTTAGGTGGATATCTGTTAAAGCCCTAGAAAATGGACCACAGGTTTCTAAAATGCACCATTCACCCACGCAGCTAGCGCCTGAGATATGCCTCAAATACCTGCAAAGTCCGGGACCTGCCATAGTCTCTCTGGAGTCCATTCTTTTTGAAGTCCACGTGAAGCCGCGCCTGCAGCCATTTTGCTGGGGATGAGTATAGCCTCCTGATTTCATTTGTAAATTATCAGTTCTGACTCAGGGAACCTAGAGATCAGGGCTCTATTCAAATGTAAATTGGTAGGGTTTGGCTAGTAACCTCGGGATGTACCAGCCTTTGGAATGTAAATACTGAAGTATCCAGGCTTTAGCTCCGGGCATGAGCAAATGAGTTTGAATTGTTCTTTTAATTTCAAAGAGTAAGCTTTTGAATTAAGCGGGCATTTCCAGAATGACAGAAAAAAGGCTGTTGGCTTGAAAACAAAATAGGAAACAGAAAAAAAGAAAAAACAAAAACAAAAAAAATTTTTTTGCAGTGCATTTATGCACGTTTACTAAGAGGGTTGTGGCTCTGAGTCCACTTGGCGAATTAATCTTTCTGGGAGCCAGTGTGCTCCCTCCTCTTTCTGGGAAAATACACACATGGACCCTCGGCCCCAGAATAAAGTGGGGTTAAGATAATGTGTTAGTAAGTGGAGTGACACACCACTTTATCATGGCATAAAAATTGAAAATATGTGGATGCCAAAGACGATCCATAGCAGGCTGACATTTAGCATCAGACTGCAAAAAATTATATATATTTTAAAACAGGCAAAAAGCGAGGCATGCCTTAAAAACAGGCAAAAAATGAAATATGTGTTTCAAAACAAGCAAAACACAAAAATGCTTTTGGAGTGGGGTGCATATTCCCCCTCCTTTTAATATTAAAAATTAAGATTTAAAGTGTGAAATGCACATTGAGTAAATATTGTCTCTGAGAATTATAACTTATCTCAATAATATGGGTAACATTAGATTAACAAAATATCTTAAATGCCTGACTATAATAGCCAGTTCTATAATATGTTCTAATTTATTTAGGAACACCAAACATAGAAAATTAATGTAAGCAATAACTACATTATTTGTTGTTTTTTTGTTAAGACAATTTTAACTAGAAAAATTGAAAAGGTATTTATAGTTACATGTGCATATTTTATTTTTACTTTTTAAAATCAGAAGCATTTTTTTAAAAATATAAAATTATTATAAGCCATTATTATTTTGATGATATGAAGAATTATATTATATGACTAATTGTTTTTGTGTAAAGTCTGTAATCTGCCTGGGATATAAATTTGTTGTATCATTGCCTTAAGGGTCTTGTCCAGGCAGTTTAAGATATTTAAAGACAGTTTTTTAAAGGAACAGTACTTTTTCATAACTTTAGTTGTATAAGTATGAACAATTGCAAAATTTGAGAATTAGTAATATCTAAAAAGGAACAACTCCAAGCAACTGTAAACTCTGATATATATATATATATATATATATATATATATATATATGTAAATTAAAAGTTTGATTTTAGCACTTTAAAAATAGTGACTATATAGCACGTAGTTCAATTATCTGTGTAGAGACAAAGTCTTTAAAACTACAAGGATATAGAAGGAAAAACCTTTTAAAACACAATAATTCTATTCTATGACTTTGACTCTCTATAAACCCCAAGTTTAAAATTACTTTGAACCACACCTATAGAACTGTGACAACACTGGTTTTGTCTTAAAAACAATTTTCCTGAGGTAAGGGAGAGGTGAGGCCTGGAACACTTTTTTAGGCCTGGTTTGTAAAACAAAAGGAATGTCTCTCAGGCTTTGTAGAAGCCTCTCTGCACTTTTGTATTAACTCAAATGTAAATATTTTAAGTTACACCCAAAACATTTTAAGGGCAATTTTGTTGTTAGAAAGTAAAACCCAATTTTAAACAATCTATACTCTTTAAAATCAATATCAAACCCACCACATTCACGCCACAAGGCCCTTCAAGTGTCTTTCTGCCTCTGAACCACAGCTAGCAAGCCTCAGTTATTCTGAGACAAATTTCCTGAGCACACCAGATCTCTGGAAAGTAAAATCATGGCACCAACCGATAAGTCACGTGTTACCTGAGTTACCAGCTTTAAACTAGTTTTCAGTAATTAATGTTACAAATTTTTATCATACCCAATAACTTATAAGCTAATTATATAGAACATGTTTATACCTTTAAGACTATTTAGAAACCAAAGGAAGTGGATATATAAGTCTTATAAATTTAAATTAATGAAAGAATTTAAAACTTAAGTTTCTGACCCCTTTTACAAGCAGCTTTTTAGCAGGGCAACTTAAATCAGCTTTTGTTTTGTCTTTCAGTTTAAATTTATCTCTCACACCATTTGTATGACTCAGGAATTTGCCTGTCTCTGCCTCTCTCAGCAAATTTTATCGGCATGTGCCACCACAACTGGCCTGCGAGGTTAGTCACGTTGTCACCCATATCACAGAGTTTCTGCCATGGCTAGGCCATTGTCTCCCTGCTTGCACCGGGAGAGTGCGAGAGTGCTTAGTGTTTGCAAGTCTCAGCCTCCATGTTGTTTTAAGAAGGAGGCCTGGGGCTGGCCCCTTCACTTGTTTTTCGACCAGGTATTGTCTTGAAGGCCTTTTTTAAAAAATTTACAAATCTACGAGGACAAACTCTTGGGGCAGTACCTGCCTGTTGCCTGTTTGTGGCTCTTTTTTTTCCCCTTAGGGCAATTATTTTTAAAATGATTTATACTTCTACATATAAAACATTGTCTATTTTCTTGCCTTTGTGCTAGGATCTCTTGACCTGTAGTTCTCTGCAATGTAGTCTTATTTAACACTCTTACTTTTTGAAGCCATGTGCAACAAGATTCTATCTCATCTGAGAGGTTTTTTTTAACACATCTTTTTTAACCCTGATTCCTTTTGTTAGAAGCTACTTTTTTTTTTTTTTGCTTAAATACCGCCGTTTTCATCTCATTTGAACTCACTTTCACCATTAAACTCCTAGGTAAAATTAAACGCTGGGTCAGCACAACTCAGCCTAGACCTGTACACTTCTTGCACGTGCAACAATTTTACAATATTAAAATAAGGCTAGCTAGCATTGAAAATATTTACCATGCAGATTGGTGTATGATCTCTTACCTTTATCTTCTGAATTCTTTTAGGCAGGGCTCTTTTTTTTAAAGGTGTCTCTTTCATCTATCCTCCATATTCGAGCTTGATGTTGGGCGCCATTATGAAACTGACCCGCGGTTTCACGAACTGGGTTCTGCCTTGACCAAAGGGAGAAAGGACACTTGAAACATAGAGTTCGAGAACAAAAGGACATGAAGCCTAGTTGAGGGTTTCCAATCAAGACTTGCCTTTACTTTTGGGGTTCAGCATTTATATACAAGAAAGCAAAACTGAATCTCTAGGTTACAATGACATTTGAATAACATAAGCAATTCGGGAGGAGTCAGGAAGAGTCCGAACAAAGTCAAAGGGGAAGTCAAAGGGAAGCCGGGCTGCTGGGCTAAAGGTGACGGCTCAGGGCATCCCACAGATCTCGACTCCGGGGAGTGGCTGGAAGTGCAGTCCATGGTGGGGGAAGAGGTCAACAACAGATGTCCTCAAGATGCAGATGTGCCAGCCAGCAGGCGTACTTTCTTCTGAAATTCTCTGTGGTCTCCCCTCCAATGCTGCCCTAATGTTGCTGCAGAATTGTGAAACTGAAAGTGCACTGACAGCCCTGGGCTGAAGCCGGCCACCTGTGGTGCAAGACAATAGCCCACAAATGCTGCAGCTCCTCCTGAAATCAAAAGACTTACAGCTAACTTCTGCTAAGACTCCTGTTTGAAGTCCTTGCTCACCGTAAATAGACTGCCTGCGTAAACAAACTGCCTTTGATGTGATGCCACTGAGAACCCACGTCTCTGCATCTACTGTCGTTTTATGTTATGCATATGCTATGTTTGTATATTGTGGTTTCACTTAGCTGCCTGAATATAAAAACCCATTTCACCCCAAGTAAAGCACACTTTGACACATTTATGTAGCGTCCTCTGTCTTTTGTTCTCGACCCGTTTATTCCCACAGGTTTGGTCCAACCTCCAGTTCGAAGTTACCCACGACCTGTGTAGATCGGCTGGTTGGACACTACATAATGGTGTCCTGGACGTGTGGCTCAGACACGAGAGAAAGGGATTAAAAGAACACACTGTTGAACACAGAGCTCTGTATAAAAAGAAAAAAAAGGAACCGAAGGGAACAGACGTGGTCATTTCCACATGGTAAGAGATTCGGCTAGCACTGGCCAGGAATCTTTCTTTTTTTTTCGGTTTTTGGAGACAGGGTTTCTCTGTGTAGCCCGGGCTGTCCTGGAACTCACTCTGTAGACCAGGCTGGCCTCGAACTCAGAAATCTGCCTGCCTCTGCCTCCCAAGTGCTGGGATTAAAGGCATGCGCCACCACCGCCCGGCCACCAGGAATCTTTTTTGAGGAGGCTACGGGCACTAGGTAGGAGGAAGTACTGGCCCGGTACTCAAGTCCACCTAGGGATTTATCGACAGTGAGGAATTATGGGGGCAAATATCTCAAAGGTGGCTACCCAGAACACGGATAAGCTACTCAAAACAAAGGGAGTTAGGGTGAAAAAGAATGCATTAGAAGAGTTATCAGAGCTGATCGAAGCTCACTGCCCTTGGTTAGAGGGTTTAACCAGGATAAATAAAATATCTTGGAAAAAGATAGGGAAAGTGCCTGTAAATAATAAGGTAGATGGATTTCCCCTCCGCCTTTGGGGGATGGTTATGGACATTATGAATGAAAATGAGAAAAATAAGCAGCAGGTGGATCATTCAGACAGCCAAATAAGACTTACGAGTTCAGAAATGACAGGTTCTGACTCACAGATCAAGTCCTCTATGGACAGCAAAGAGGTCCAAAGTTCCTCTGACTAGAGTAGTACGGTTGCCGAAGAAACCCAAACTTCCGCAAAAGGCAAACTCACTGCATCTCATCTGAGGAGACAGCGTTCTTACCCAAAGTCTGCGCCATCCCAGACAAGGGAAAGATCTTGAATTGGGTCTCGTCCAAGTAGAGCAGAACTCGAGACCGAGATACGAGAATTGAGTGATGCACTTAGGGGTTTTAAATTGCAGGCAGGCAGAAAGAAAGACAGCTATATGAACATTTGCCCTTAGAGGGGGTGTTCCACAGAGCTCGAGAGTATGGGCAAGACAGTTCAGGGTTGCTGGCTTGTCCGGTCATGGAACGCAGAGGTCAGAATGACGATATACATAGATATTACCAAGCTTTTGATATTAAAATTATTAAGGATTTAAAGGAAGCTGTTGATAAATATGGGCCTAGTGGGCCATTTACCCAAACATTAATCGATAACATCATAGATTATAATTTAACACTTCAGGACTGGAAAACATTATGCAGAGCAGTTCTTTCATCTGGGGATTATTTAATCTGGAATTCTGAATGGTGTGAACATAGTAAGAAAATTGCCATGCAAAATGCTCAGGTGGATAATCCTGACTGGACTCTAGAAATGCTTGTTGGGGAAGGTCAGTTTGAAGGAACTAATAGGCAAATAGACTACCCTGCCGGGGCGGGGCGTTTGCCCAAGTTGCTATTGCAGCCTGCAGGGCTTGGATGCACCTGCCTACTAAAGGTGATGGCAGCGCAAACCTGACGGGCATACGGCAGGGTCCAGAACCCTTTCAGAATTTTGTGGCTAGGCTACAGCAGGCAGCCAGCAGGACGCTTGGAAGTTCCTATGCAGAGGGTCCACTTATCATGCAGTTAGCTTTTGAGAATGCTAACGCAATGTGCAGAGCAGTTCTTCTACCGCACAAGGGTCAGATGGATATTTCTGGTTATATTTGCCTCTGTGAGGACATAGGGCCTACCTTTAACCAAAGCTTAGTCATTGCAGCCGCGTTACAAGGCACAATGTCCCAAAAATTTTGGCACAATGGCAGGATAGCAAGAAATGCTACAATTGCGGCAGCATTAACCATTTTAAAAGCGAATGTCCAAAAAGGTCAGGGAATGCAGAGAGGCAGCAAGCAGGCACTGGACAGAGACTGTGTGATCGGTGTAAGAAAGGAAAACATTGGGCCAGAGAGGGAAGATTTAAGAAAGGTTCTCAAGGCTATACTTGTTCAAAAAATGAGTCCACAGGCTAGCACAGGGCCCCGTTCTTGAACCAAAAGGCAGTGTGTGGGGCCCAGAGACTGCCAAGTCAGAAAGATCTATACCTGAGCTCCTCAGAGCAACACCAGGATGTACAGGAGTGGAGTTATTCTCCACCTGGCACACAGTATTAACCCCAGAAATGGGAATTAAGATTCTGTCTACTGGAGTTTTGGGGTCACTGCATCCAGAGACTTGGGGTTTTGTGATTGGCAAAGGTAGTGTTACTGTAGATGGTTTACAGATTTACCCAGGTGTTATTGATTGCAATTATCAAGGAGAAATAAAGATTCTTCACCACGTGGTGTTATTATAGTACCTGCTTATGAAAAAATTGCTCAGCTTATCTTAGTTCCTATGTATCCTATGTCTCCTAAGGCTATTACTAATGAGGCAGGACAGAGTTGTTCTGGTGCTCCTGAAGTTTATTGGATACAGTCTATTACAAATAAAAGGCCTCATCTTAAACTAACTATTGAAGGAAAATATTTTGAAGGATTAATTGACACAGGGGTGGATGTGACCATCATCAGAACTCAGAGCTGGCCCCTGACATGGCCTTTGACTGAGTCCATTACTCACCTCCAAGGGATTGGCTATGCCAACAACCCAAAACGAAGCTCTAAGCTTCTAACCTGGAGAGATGAGGAAGGCAACTCAGGGCAGATTCAACCATATGTTATGCCCAACCTCCCTGTCACTCTGTGGGGGAGAGATCTGTTATCACAGATGTGGCTGGTATTATATAGCCCTAATGAACTAGCTAATAGGCAGAGGTCCAAACGGGACATTAGAACATACAGAGGCTATAAGCCTTGTGCTAATAATAAAGGTTTGAAACATTTTCTATAATGGCCACTGTCTTACCTGTATCCCATGCAGATAAAATCAAGTGGATAGATAATACTCCTGTGTGGGTTGATCAGTGGTCTTTATCTCAAGAGAAAATAGAAGCAGTTTTATTGCTAGTGCAGGAGCAATTAGAAGCAGGACACCTGAGGGAATCAAATTCCCCATGGAACACGCCTATATTCGTGATCAAGAAAAAATCAGGGGCTGGTGAGATGGCTCAGCGGGGAAGAGCACCAACTGCTCTTTGGAAGGTCATGAGTTCAAGTCCCAGCAGCCACATGGTGGCTCACAACCACCATAATAAGATCTGATGCCCTCTTCTGGTGCGTCTGAAGACAGCTACAGTGTACTTACATATAATAAATAAATAAATCTTTAAAAAAAAAAGCAGGTAAGTGGAGACTGTTGCAAGTTTTAAGAAAGGTTAATGAAACTATGGTGATAATGGGAGCATTACAGACTGGATTGCCATCTCCGGTGGCAATTCCAAAAGGATTTTACAAAATAGTTATGGATTTAAAGGACTGTTTCTTTACAATTCCTTTACACCCTGAGGATTGTGAGAGGTTTGCTTTCAGTGTTCCATCTGTAAATTTTAACGAACCTATGAAAAAGTATGAATGGACTGTTCTTCCTCAGGTGATGGCAAACAGTCCTATGTTATGTCAGAAATTTGTGGTACAGGTAATCGAATCTATAAGAAAGAAATGGCCAATGATATACATTGCCCATTACACAGATGATGTCTTGATTGCAGGGAAAATTCCCCAAGATGTACTTTTATGTTACAAAGATTTACAAGTTGCCTTTAATGAGAGGGAGTTACAGATAGCCCCAGAAAAGGTGCAGACTCAAGATCCATATAATTATTTAGGTTTTACACTTACGGATCGAGCTGTTATTCCTCAAAAAATCGTTATATGTAGAGACAAATTAAAAACCTTAAATGATTTTCAAAAATTGTTATCAATTGGTTTTGTCCCTACCTAAAACTTACTACAGGAGACTTGAAACCCTTATTTGATATTCTCAGAGGTAATTCTGACCCGAATTCTCCTAGATCTTTAACTAAAGAAGGAATATCTGCCTTACAGCAGGTAGAAAAGGCTATTGAGAATCAATTTATTACTTACATAGATTATTCCTTACCTTTGCATTTATTAATTTTCAATACTAGTCATGCCCCTATGGCATTGTTGTGGCAAAAGGCACCTACTATGTGGATCCATTCTAGGGTGTCTCCTAAACGTAATATCTTGACATATTATGTAGCTGTTGCACAAATAATTGTGCTTGGTAGGAAAAAAGGCCTTCTTAGCAGGTGTGCTCAAACTTCTGCAAAAAACCTTTTTCCTTTTTCTTTCGTTTTCCTTTGTTCTAAGCTGACAGGCCTTTTTTCCTGCCAGCTTTGAAGGTGTTTCTTCCCGTTTTATCCAGAAAATTGCTTACTCCAGAAGCAAAATAATCAGTGGCTCACCCAGACCACGGAAGTTTTGGCTATCACTGCAATATTTATGACCTAAGAGCCAGCGACATCCCGAAGTCATTGGCACACCACTGAGATTCCAGCATTTCAAAGGTTAACGCAAGTCCCGGAGTCAACAAAAGACTAATTTGCATTGTATTGAGACCTGTTCCCTGGGCAACTGACTCCAGAGCCCAAGCTGAAAATTTGCAACTCAACGCAGGCCTGTTCCTGGCTTCAGGGTCAGGGCGAGCAACCTTGCCAGGACTTTTAAAACTGCTTTCAGAGATAAGGTGGCAGTTCCCAGACTCTACAGGTATTAAACGCATATCTTAGCATATCTTGTCCTCTGTCTTTTGTTCTCGACCCGTTTATTCCCACAGGTCTGGTCCAACATCTAGTTCGAAGTTAATCACAACCCGTGTAGATCCGCTGGTTGGACACTACAATCCTCGAAGGCAAAACTCAGAATAGTGAGCCTTTGTTTTAGACACAACAGGTGTGAGTTGAGTCTCCGGTGACAAGCTCCGATATCTCAGAGCTGAGACAGAAGGGAGGGACCCAACATATATGTGTGTATCTATGTGCTAGTATACTCCCTTTGAGGTGAAAAGAAGATGTTCTCTTCTAGTCCTCTGCAAGAGCAGCAAGGATAGCTGAGATGCTGAGCCACCTCCACAGCCTGGTTATAAAGAAGTATAACTATTTTGCTATCATTTTCTTTCTTCATCATCACATACCTAGAGTTTCATGTTTTAAAGTTGTTTATAATGAATCCATTAATATTAATATTAATACAGTTAATGCATATTAATTTTAATTAATGCATATTAATGCAGTCCTGCAGGTTGAACCTAGGCCCTCACACCTGCCAGGCATACTCCCTATATCCTTAGGCCAAGGGCTCCATGTTTTATTTATAGTAATCCTCCCTGGGAACAATGTATCAGGTGAGGAAATCCTGTAGGGGGTCATCAGAATGGCCCCTATGTCTCAGTGAGCATCACCAGATATCTTGTATTAAGATATCAGGAGCCATCCTTGTCTGACACTTGGATGCAAATGATCTCTGAGTAATTCCTTCTTTCTCTGGCCCCATATGCTTCAGCCATGGTTACCAGCACCCTACGCCCGCCTTGAGGACTTTCAAACATGCCATTTGCCTCTCCCACTCTGACTCAGGCTGAGTATTCCTCATAGCATCTCCTTGGGCATGGATGTTGGCAAGGACAGTTCAAAGCTGCCCCTGCCAGGGCCCCCACCAACTACAAGCTCCACTTCTGTGGAAGTTTTTCCAGGTGCCAAAAACATCTCCAGTGTTCTGGCCTGGAGCAGCCAATAGAAACCACAGTCAGGACCCCTCCCAGTGGCACCCCAGCTTCCTGCCTCCTGTTTCTCTCTCTTGCCTGTCTGCCTGATTCATAAGTGAGGACTTACTGGGCAGCAACTTCATCAGTACTAGGGGCTTCCAAGATACCTCACCTTATTATCTGCCCTGTGGTTTCTAGGGGTGCACGGTAATGATGTCGTGGAGACAGGTCATTCTCCTGTCATCTCTCTCGGCCCTGGTGCTCCTGTGTAGTAAGTATGGGAGGGTCAAAGGGTATGCCGTGTTAGCTACACAGTAAGACTTACTATGTATAGGCAAGTTTGTTCAGGTGGCATAGGTAGGAGGGGTGTTTATCCTTCGTTTGTGTTTGTGTGTGTGCAAAAGATAATGCAACAGAGAAAAACAACAAGATAAAAAATTAGGAAACAGCCCAGCTCATATGGTGGGTTCCCGTCAAGACTGACTATGTGGCTGGTGTGCCAAGGGGCAGAGATCCCTATATGGAGTCTGGCAAGCCACTGCATTCAGAACTATTGAAGCCCCACTGGGGCCTCTGATGTTGCAGCCTGTCCTTGTGCCTTACCCTACAGAGCTCCAGGAGGGGGCCAGCGCTTCTGTGGGGAGCAGACAGGCAGCTGGAGAGGAGGTGCAGGAAGGTGAGTCTAGGGGCTACCCCTACATGTGGGAGAGGTGGATCCTGCTCCCCAACCCCATGCTGAGTGTGAAGAGTTCTTTTCTGGTTTCAGGTACGAAACAGATTTTCATGCAAGAATCTGATGCCTCAAATTTCCTCAAGAGGCGCAGCAAGCGGTCTCCTATGTCCCGAGATGAAGTCAATGGTAAGGATGCTGGATGGTCTCCCTCCCACAGTGGAAGACCAAAGCCCTGAGTTAAAGTTCTATGAGCAATAGTATCATATTTGGGGCCAGTGAGATGGCTCAAAGGGTGAAAGTGAGCAGAAATCAATCCTTGGACCGAATATGGTAGAAGACAACTGGCCCCAACAAGTTGCTCTCTGACCTCCATGTGCACATAGGGGCATGAATATGTCCCTAACAAATGAAATAAATAAAAATATAGAAATGATATTATATTTCACTGGTTGTGGGCCACAGGTTGAACTGAATGTGGCATCAGAGTAAAGAAAAGTATAAAATAAACCACATCAAGAGCACCAGGATGTATCCAGATCTAGAAAGTGAAAAAGTAGAATGTCTACTAGATATAAAGGTAATGGAAAACTTCAGTGTAAGGGTAGTGGTCTGATGTACCCAGGACAACATGTGTTATCTGGGGACAAGCTCAAGGGACCCAAGTGCTGAGAAGAGGTAGTTTGATGACAGTTTTGCTGCTAAGTGGCCTTAGCCACTCCCTCACTCTGTTTCCAATTTCCTATCTATAAACCTGGGGGAAAAGCTGGTGACAATGTATCAAGTGGGGAGCTGGTGGCAATGTATCAAGGGAGGGAGCTGGTGACAATGTATCAAGGGAGGGAGCTGGTATATGTGTGTGTTTTGTTTGTTTTGTTTTGTTTTTCTTCCATTTATTTTCTGTGAAGTTTAGACTCTCCAGTACTCTGAATACCTCAGTTGGTGGTTGACCTTCCAGCCCAGGAGGCACTAGAGTTTCCAACCCCTGAAACTGATTCTCCTAAGCCTCTGAACTCAGGCTGTCCTGAGTGTACCCTTTGATTCTTCCTTGTGCATGTGGGTGAATGAACTCTTTGTCTCTTAGAAAACTCAGCAAGGTAACTTGTTGCACAGTAAAAACAGCAGGCTTATTTTCAAATGATGGGGAAGAACAGATGGAAATGCTTGCAGATCAATCTGTTTTGAAACCTGGAGAAGTCTAACCAACCAAAGTAGGAAAATCGCCAGACAGCACACAGGTTGAAATTTGAAGTGGGCTAATGTCAAGCAATACTGAAAGTCTGTGCTGGAGGTTCAATCCTCGGTTGCAATCAGAGAAGCAACTTCTGGCAGGCTCTGGGAGAGGCAATTATCTTCTGTCCTGTAAACTGACTCAGAGTAATGAGGGACATGATTAAACCTGAGGACTTTTAACCTTAGAAGCTCAGGCAGGCAGTATATGAGTATCCAAGTGAATAACTAGGACTTCACATGTGTACTCAGCAGTCACTAGGCCAAGTTCTGTGGACAGGTAGAGAAAACTGTATAGGATGTGTTTCTTGGAATTAACTTGAACGTAGAACTGAGTTAGAGTAAAAATTGGATAGGTGTATATTTGTGTGTGTGTGCGCGCATGTATGTGTGTATGCATGTGTGTGTACATGTGTGTGTGTATGCATGCATGTGTATGTGTTTGTGTGTGTGTGTGCAAATAGATGCCAGAAGACAACTTCAGGTGTTGTTTCTAAGTTGCCGACCATTTTTCTTTTTGAGGCAGGGTCTCTCAGTGGCCTGGAACTTGCCAGAAGTCTAGTTTGCTGACCAGCAAGCCCCTGGGACTTGTATTTCCTCTGTCCTAGCTCTGGGATTACACATGCATAGCACCATACCCAGTTACTTTAAAAAACTGTATAGGTAGATCTTTTAAAAAAAGGGGGTGTGTGGTGAGATGGCTCAGTGGGTTAAGAGCACTGACTGCTCTTCCGAAGGTCCAGAGTTCAAATCCCAGCAACCATATGGTGGCTCACACCCACCCGTAATGAGATCTGATGCCCTCTTCAGGTGTGTCTGAAGACAGCTACAGTGCACTTACATATAGTAAATAAATCTTTAAAAAAAAAAGTATAGGATGTGTTTGTTGGCACATAGTATAAAACATCCTTTTTGGAGGAGAATGAAATTGTTATTAGGTGAGATGTCCAATTTTTGGAGGGTTTCTTTTACAAAGATGCTTCTTCATGAAGGCTTTCCTAAAATGCAAGCGTTCCTGCAGCAGCTTTGTGATGTGTGAAGCCACATTGGAGCCTCAAGTGAGTCAGAAGGGAGGCACTGCCTGCATGGGACTCTGGGCCCAGCCGGCTATGTGACCTCCAGTAGGCCACCACACTCTCTGGGTTTGAATCATCTCCTGAGAAATCTGTAGTCTGTGAGGATGGACAGGAAAAGTTTTTGGCATTGTAATAAAGACAGAACTTTGTGAAGAAACACAGGACTTCTCTCAGAAATCTGCCCTAAGGCAAACTCACAGATAACCTGGTTTTAATGAGTTAATTAGTACTTACATATTTATTTATTAATATAAGCTTCTTGCTACCAGGAGGATTTGAGATTTTCTTCTTCTCTACTTTCTTATTTCTTCTTCCTTCTTTCCTCCCTCAACAGAACAAAACAAACAAACAAAAAAACCCATTTGTTGATTTACTTTGTGGTGTGTGTGTGTGTGTGTGTGTGTGTGTGTGTGTGTAGGTCAGAGAACAGTTTGTGGGAGCTGACTCTCTCCTCCCACATGAGGATTCTGGGGTTCAGGCACAGCTCTTTGTCTTTCTCTTCTCTCGCCTTCCCCATTTCCTCCAGTGCTAGGTATGAACTTCAAAGCCTTGTGCACGCTAGGCTCAGCTTTTCTGTGTCTCATTCTCCTTTTGCATACCAGTGTTGTAGGGCAGCAGGCATTGTAGTCTAGTGATGTCTGGGGGACCCTTGCCTTCTCAATGCGAGGCAATCTGAGGGACCCACTTTGTGACCACAGACCTTCACTGTGTTTTCCAGTTGAAGGACACATGTTCTAAGAACCTTTAAGGAGCTTTAAATATCATCTTCCAGAACATCAGAGCTCTCAATCTTTTTTCCTAGATGCCATCACGGAAGTAAAAACTTATTTGACTGTTATTGTTATTTTGCAGTGTTATGAATTGAACCTAAAGCCTTGGACATTCTAGGCAAGTACTCTACCATAGAGCCACACCCCTGAGCCTGCTGACACTTGATTTTGCACCCTTTTTAACGGCAAGACAGGGCTGCTGCCCCCTAAGAAGTTGATGGCATCTTTCTCTACCTTTAATTTTTTTACAATATTTATACATCTATTTTGTATAGATGTATGTATGTAGCAGGTGACATGTATGCATCTATTTTGTATGTGCACATGTATTTTGTATGTAGCAGGTGCATGCCTGCTATAGTGCACAAGATGTCAGAGGACAGCTTGTGGGAGTTGGTTCTCTCTTACTATATGAGTCCTAGGGACTGAATCAGTGTCACCATCTTTGTGACATACTTTCAGCCAGAGGCATTTTATCAGCTCCTCTTTACTCTTTTAATCTCAGTGCTAATCCCTCATCCTGTCTGAGACAGGTGCTCAGAATGGACTCCAAGGTAATTATCAATGGGAGATTCACTTTTTACAAACTTTATTCTTACTTTATGTACATCCATATCTTGCCTGCATGCATGTCTGTGCAGGACATGCATGCCTGATGCCCATGGAGGCTAGAACAGGGCACTGGATTCCCTGAAACTGGAGTTACCAATGGCTATGAGCTGCAGTGTGAGTGGGAATCAAACGCATGTCCCCTGAAAGAGCAGCCATCTCTTAACTGCAGAGCTATCTCTTTAGCCCCAAGGTTAACTTTCAAGACATTTAAGAGTTCATTTCCCATCATAGAAGTTCAAGTTTCTAAGTAGTCTGGTACTTGGATCACATCACCAACATTGTGACCAGAGCTAAAGCACTTACCCACTTTGGGCCTCCATCTTCTCATCTGTAAAATGAGGCCACTGGATAGCATGGTCTCCCAGGCTCTTTGTGTTTTAAAGTCTACGCAAGGCACAAACCATTTCAGCAAAACCTGTGACCATCCCTCTGCACCAGGTCCAGTTTCTCAGGTATAGTATGGTGTCCCTCACATATGCACCCTCCTTCCTCTTTCTTAAGAGTAACTCTGGCTGGGCAGTGGTGGTGCAAGCCTTTAATCCCAGCACTTGGGAGGCAGAGGCAGGTGGATTTCTGAGTTCAAGGCCAGCCTGGTCTACAGAGTGAGTTCCAGGACAGCCAGGGCTACACAGAGAAACCCTGTCTCGGGAAAAAAAACAAAAAGAGTAACTCTGTCTTCACAGTGGAAAACAGACAGAAGCTGCGGGATGATGAGCTTCGGAGGGAGTACTACAAGGAGCAAAGGAACGAGTTTGAGAACTTCGTGGAGGAACAGAGAGATGGTAAGCACTCTCCAGCAGCAGCCATGGGGGAGGCGAGCATAGCGAGGAGGCGGCGAGCATAGCGAGGAAATCCCAGGCCTGCCCTCATCTCTCCCCGATGCTGAGTGGAGGAAGGAGGTGTGGATGGGGGAATCCACTTTCGACTTTTATCCATGGTAGATGTGAGGAGAACGAGCCACAAAAACGTCTAGGCAGACGTAAAATGTCATGAAAGAGGGTAAAGGACATAGGGGCTGGGGACACACTGGCCCGGGGACAGCGGAGACCAGGGAGTTATTGGCTGACTGTATGGAAGTATAACCACCTCATCTCTGTTTTGGAGTCATTGTGGATCTAAGTACCCCAAATGTGACTTGGCTCCCACAGACTTAATAGGTGGATAGCAAAGTCATGATCATGTGTTCCTTAGACATTAATGTATCAATTCCAAGTGCTACTTAATCCTGGAAAATGAGGACCATTTACCTATTCACTACAATCTGTGTCCTCTTCCTTTTTGCACTTTCTTTTCTTTTTTAAAAAGACTTATTTTATTTATATATGTACATTGTCCCTGTCTTCAGACACACCAGAAGAGGGCATTGGATCTCATTATAGATGGTTGTAAGCCACCATATGTTGCTGGGAATTGAACTTAGGACTTCTGGAAGAGCAACCAGTGCTCTTAACCACTGAGTCATTTCTCCAGCTGTCACTCTTTCATCTTATTCACCGATGCGAGGCTTCTCAGTCCCATATGGCTAGTCTCACTAGCCAGCTTGCTTTGGCAATCCTGTCTCCACCCTCTGAGGCTGATGGCACCATGTCCACCCAGGATTTTATAAGGATTTTGGAGCTCACACTTGTGTTTGGCAAGCTCATTATCTGCTACGCCATCTTGCCAGCCCATAACAACACTTTGATTTAAAAAACTCATATTGCAAAAGCACCTGTTCCTTGTACCTGCCTTGTACCTGACTTCTAACATCTCCATTCCATCGTGGCCTCTCAGTCACCCAGTGGCAATGTGAATTCCTGAAAGCCTTTTTTTGCGTAGTTTTCTGTATCTCTTCTCATCTGTTGGATGAGAAGGCTATTGCTCTGGGGACTGAGGGCCGAAGTCTGTGCCCATTGCCCGGCAGGGGTCACCTAGCTAAATGCTGCAAGCAGGTGTTGGGCTCGCTCGCATCCCAGGAAGTCAGGAGTTAGACTTTCTTGAGAACACAGTGTAATGTCACCTCAGGGGCAAATGCTTCTGTTGTCAGAGATTTGTTGACCTTGGCGGGCAGCAGAGGGAAACGAACAGCTGAGGAGAGCTATCCTGTTTTTAAAACCTGAGGATTTGGAATTCAGATTTCCTTCAGTGTGATTTTTACTCACATTGTTCCTAATAACACTCGGCTCCATGCCATCTCTAATGTTGCAGGCCTTTGCCAGGCCTGGCGATGCAGGCTAGTGATCCCAGAACTTACTTGGTGGACTGAAGCAGGTAAAGTCTCAGTTTTGAAGCCAGCCTGGGCCACATAGTGAAACTGTGTAAAAAACAAAAACAAAACCAACCAAACACACAAATAAACAAAAAACCCAATAACAAGCAAAATGTATCATTTTCAAATTTCTAGCATACCAGTGGGAAAATTGACTGTTTTCTCTTTCAAGATGAGTTGGGATGTGGGGTTACCACCTAGAGGATACTAAGACCATGGTCCTTGAGCTCCCCCGCACAGAGAAGCACATCAGGGCAGAAGCTGTTGGGGACTGTCATTATAGCACTGTTGGCACTGAGCATTTGTACGGAAACTTTCTCATTCCTGCCACATTCCTCTGAAGACGGGCCTCATCATTCCCACTTTACAAACTGAAAGACTGAGGCTTAAAAAGGAAACACAATCCACACTTGATGTGCTAAGGAGATGGCCTAGGATGGCTGTGTTTGCCAGTAAGGCTGCTGCTTGTCTCCATCACGGACAACCACACTCATGGAGGCCTTTGGGGATCTTCCCACTGGTCCCCAAGGATGATGGAATGAGTGGGTTAAAGGAGAGTGAGCCAAAACATCTCTCCAGAGCTTAATAAAGGAGGGTGGCGTGAGAGTAAGCCTGGCTCACCATAGAATTAATTTTTGAAAAAAGCTGAACCCATTACCTCAGCCTCCTGCCTGTCTGCCCTAGAATGGCTGTCACGGTGAGAGGCCAGCTGCCTGGACGGTTACCTGAGCACACCTGCAATGTTTGCCGATCCCCGATCCCGGTGCCAATCTGCTTCCAGTTAGCCATTTTAAGTTAAGCCACTGAAAGTCTGATCTCTCCCAGGGAGCTGCTTCCCGAAAAGGAAGCCTATTCAACAAGATGCCTAATCTGCTTCTAGGTCCAAGTCAGACAGGAAGAGGAAGGAGTTGCCCACTGAGCTTGAGAGTCTGAAAGGCTAAGCCCCCACCAGGGCTGGGCTCCATGTGTACAGGCTGTTTCAGACACAAAATACAGAAGAGGATTTTCAGCACCGGGGTGGGGGTGGGGGTGGAGTGGGGGGAGGGAAGCATCCACTGTAGGCTCACACAGAAATGAAACACCCTCAGCAGCCATGGTATCTGACACAGCTTCATCTGTCCGTTTTGCAGCTAGTTTTGACAACACAGATCTATGTTTGAAACTTAGAAAATATAGACCAGACCGTGCCAGGTATGGCGGCACACATCTGTAATGCCAGCACTCAGGAAGTTGAGGCGATCAAGAGTTCCAAGTCAGCCTGAGCTGTGTAACGAGACTTTATCTCAAAGAAGCAAACAAGAAGATAGCTTATCGAGAGAAAGTACCCATGACACACTGCCAAAGCTGACAATAATCTTTATGCTTTGCTTAACATTATTTTACATTATTTACGTGTGTGTGTGTGTGTGTGTGTGTGTGTGTGTGTGTATTTCCGTGTGAGCCTCACGCTGTTCCTTGTTCCTTTGCTGTCTAGTCATCTGCTTAAGTCAGATGATTGCTTAAGACTCTTTCCCCCATTGCTGGTAAGGAGGCAGGCAGCTCAGATGCTGCGTGCTCCCGTTCTGCTGGCAACTACCTATGACCTTTATCCTCTGGCCTGCTCCAAAACAGAAACCCTTCTACAAATGCTCACAGCCCCTCCCAGCTCCAATCTTGGAAGTCTCCTGGGCGCACAAGCAGATTTAGCTCAATGTCCCTTCAGCAGGTGCTAGTGGCTGGGTTGGGTGTCTTCTGATCTGACAATGGCCTTTTATCCCCCCCCCCCTCCCTCAGAGCAGGAAGAGAGGACCAGGGAGGCAGTGGAGCAGTGGCGTCAGTGGCATTATGATGGCCTGTATCCTCCCTACCTCTTCAACCGTCAAAACATCTGACCTCATCCCAGAGCAACTGGGGAACAGAAGCACACGACATGCCTCCCACCTCTCCACAGACGGACCCACAAGGTCTATCTTCTACCCTCGCTGCCCTGGTCAACAGCTCCAGGAAACACACACTTTGTTCTGATGCCTTACCATGCCTGCCTTTTGCTTCTTTATGGATGTTGGTTTTGTTTTGTTTTTGAGTGAGCCACCATCTGTGGTTCTTCCCAGCATTAAATCTACACCCTGCTCCCTTGCTTAGCCACCAGAATCAGAATCAGAATGCCCATCTGAGAGGACTCTTTCAGGATCGAAGTGTAAAGATTTCAAGCTTGCTTATGGCCCACTAATAAAAGTGCCGAATCAACTTTGTGTATCATTGCAACAAAACTCCAAGGGAGCTGTTGTGTGTCCAAGTGTCATGCTAAGCACACACTCTACCACTGAGCTATACCCCAGCCCTAACTTTAAATACAGAAACACTGTGGACAGGCAGATTGGAGAGACCCCCCTCTCCCAAATGCTTGGTGCTCTGTCTTCAAAACAGAGCTTTTTGTTTTGGGAGAATCAAGCTTGGAACACAAGAGCTATCACAGCAAAAGTCAAACCCATCTCCAGGTCCCATGGCCACTCTTGTAGCTCCATGGGTACATCGTCTTCTCTCCCCCCATTTCTCCTCTCCTGTGGAGTACTAATGTGGGCCTCTTTACTGGAAGCTTCTTTACAGTGCTCATGGTGCAGGTTGCTCCAGTTTCCACACCAGGCAGTTACCTGTAGGGTAACAGGCATTCAGAGAATTTTCTGTGCTTTCAAATTTTTCCTCCCTAAGCGTTTAATATTGAAACCACTGGTGCTTTGGGGGTGTCCTGCACTCACATGCCATGGACAGTCTAGTGTCACTGTTCCCATTCCTTCTCCAGTAAGGTGGTGGCATGTGGGTCCTAACTTCTACACTTTCAACCCCTGGAAAACATTTACAGGGAAAGTCTCAGAGGAAAGATGGCCTTGGAATATATGCTATGACCTGTGCCACCTCACTGTCACCCATGACCTTACTAGGTCACCAGTGCATCCCCGCCTGTACAACGTGCATATTCCTACCCTGCTGCTTTGGGTAAGGCCCAACAGAAAGGCTGCTCTGGAGCCCATAAGCCATAAAGTAAATCTGGTCTATCAGTAAGAGCCTGCTGTTAAAGCCTGGCATTGGATTTTGACTTTGTGCTACTGGGAAGGTGGGCCTGGAAGGAGGTGTTCTGGGACAAACGTCTCAAGGGGGCTGTGCATCTTAATGTCTCTCTTAATGTCTTGCTGATGACCTTGAAATGAATGCCATATATTCCTGTCACAATGACAGGCGTCATGCAAAGCCACAGGGCCAGTCAATCACAATGGAAACCTCCAAACCAAGAAGGATCAGAACTCCTCTCTCTCTAAGCTGCTTGTCCACAAGTATTTGTTAAGGAACTGAGAGCTAACAGGTGTTCTGCACTGCCCCCTGGACATGCCATGTGCTGGAAGCTGGCGTATGCTAACACTGGCAGAACTATAAGCTAAAATCTTGGCTAAAAGGTACCTCACTGTTCTATGTCTACTCTTATTACTTTAATACCTGAGGGTGCTGGGGTTACACGGGAGACATGACATCTCAACGTTTGGAAGATACACTCTCAGTTCGGTTCCTGAGCCAAAGTGGAGAAAGCAATCAGGTTTGAGCAGAGCAACTATCAGAGATGTCCTTCTCTGATTTACTGAGTAAGAGACTCGTTCACACAGATCCCACCCACTTCCTGTTCCATCCCACAGGGACACAGTAAGAGTGGAGAAAGTCCTTTTTTTAGCTTTTAATTCCTAAAGTTGTCCTCTTCGGGTTGGCTCTTTTTCATCCAGATCCACACCTAGACTAGACTTTCAGAGTGACCCTCCTTCATTCTTACCTTCTGAACCACCAAACATGAGGGGTGGTGAACTTTTCCAACGGGACTAACATGTGGACAGAGAGGCAAGCTTAGCTTGCTGTGAGCTCAGGGGCTGAGGTTAGGTTCCATGTTATTGGGCTGGTGATCCAAGGGAGGTTGGATTGTGGTTGCTTAAACTGTCCTGGTTGGCCAGGAACTAGAAGACAACACAGGCCTTGAGAACTTTACCCTTTGATGGGTAATTAGGTGCTTTCCAAATTGACTACTGTTGTCTCTTGGTATCTGAAGAAGACTGGGCCCCAGACTTATGGATATCTAAGGATTCTTGTCTCTTACATAAACCATATATGCAGAGGCATTTGCATAGAACCCTCCCATCCCCTTGTGTGCTCCAGTTCATTTCTAGATGACGTAAACGCAACATAATGTACGTGCTATATATTACTCTTAAATAACAGAGAACAATTACAAAAATGTCTGTAGTCAGTGCAGATGCAGTCTGTCTCAAATGCTTTTAATCTGTGGTGGTTGAGCTGGTAAATGCCAAACCCACACATACCTCTATCACACGCCCAGCTGGGCACCAAAAGGCAAAACCCTGATCTCTCTACTTTCCAGGGAGGTGAGGGTCCTAATCTGGGTGATCCTGTCATTGTGGCCCACTTTCATTCACACCTTCTAGTTGGCATCCCTCCCACAGGCTAGCACACAGGAAGAGGGTCACAGCTGGCTGCATTCTGAGCCACATCCCACACATCCCCCTGCCTGTTGTGTGTCTGAGGGAAGGAATGCTCACACGGAGTAAATGTCCAAAGGGAAACAAGGTTTGGGAGAACAGCCAGTTTAAAAGTGAAGGAAGCAAACCTGAACTGACTGCCTTTGCCTCTTCAACAACAGCCACACCTGGCATTCTGGCTCTAGATAAAGAATCCTGGCCTAGAGGGCCTGGGGAGCAATCCTTTCACCTCATTCACCCCTGTCCTTAACAAGGGGGGCATTATACTTAGGTTTTTCAAGTTCAGCCTAGGATTCCTTCACTAAAAGCCAAGCACTGTCATTCCTAGTGAGAACGACGCCAAAAGCAACAAGACCAGGAATCTGTGTGACCAAATTTCATAGGCAAACAGCAATAGAGTGCTCTGTACTAGAGGCTGCCCTTGACAAGTGCGGCTTCAGGGCTGGCTTTTTCTCTTCCTATTCTTCCTCATCACTATGCCCTCATCCGGAAGAGGTTGAGAAATTCCTTAGTAACTTCTATTCATCAGTCTTACATGTTTTATTCACAAATACAGGGAGATGGGGTTCAACCGGGAGGTAGACTGGAGAAGCACTTGCTCACCAAGTTCAAGGTCCTAGGCTCAATTGCCAGCACCACCCAAAACAAACCAAGGAGACTGCGTGCTGGGGCCAGCTTATTTACTCTGACTTTACGAGAAGAGGCTGGTGATTTTCCTAAGCCCCACGATGAGTCGTCTTGTGTTTTCTGTATACTTCTCCTGTGCGTTCCCATTTGATTGGGTTATTAATTTCTAATTAATTTTCAAGCAATAGTGTTCTAATGCTTTAGTAAGATCGTCATAATTTGGGTTGGTGAAATAGTCAAAGAGTAAAACTCCCTGGTGCCATCCAAGCCTGGTGAGGCAGGGGGGTTTGATCCCCAAGACTCACATAGTAGAAGCAGAGAACCAACTACTTCCAAGTTGTCCTGCGACCTCAGGCATATTAGCTATAATCTATTTATTCTGTAACTGTTAAAAAATATACATACATATATATATACATATATGTGTACATATACATATATGTATATGTGCATATAAATATGTATATGTATGTGTATATATATTTAATGAACTCACTCATTCAAAATAAAATATATGGCTAGTGTAGATCATCTCTAGGTCAGTGGTTCTCAAGCTCCGGGTCGTGACTGCACTGGGGGAGAAGGTTGAATGACTCTTTCACAGGAACTGCATAGCAGAGATTTTGCACATCAGTATTTACATTACGATCCACAACTGTGGCAGAACTACAATAACAAAGTAGCAACAAAAATAATTTTATGGTTGGGGGCTCACCACAACGTGAGAATATTAAAGAATTGCAGCATTAGGAAGGTTGAGAACCACTGCTGTAGACTATACACAGCAATCTTCAGAGTCCTTCATGGTTAAAGCGAGCATTTGTATTTAGAGTACAAAAGAAATTTTATAACTCATCTAATGGCACAAACATTTGGCTGGTCAACAGCATATGACAGGATGCTCAACAGTATTGGCTATAAGGAATTAAACCACAGGGAGATGTCACCATACACTGATCTGAATAGCTAAACTTAAGAAAAGACTGACAGGCTGGGGAGATAGCTCAGCAGTTAAGACACTTGCTGCTCCTCTAGGAGGTAAGCATGGTTTCCAGCACCCATAGGGCAGCTCACTAGAGCTTGTAACTCCAGCTCCCGGGGATCTGATGCCCTCTGCTAGCCTCTGTGGCTACTTGCACACACACACACACACACACACACACACACACACACACACTCATATATAAATTAAAATTTAAAAAGGCTGACAATATCAGGTGTTGGTGAAGCCTTGGAGCAAATGGGAAATGGAATTCCCATACATTTACTAAATGGCTATAACCACCTAGTAAATGAGAATATAACTGCTTTAGAGTAAGGCTGGCAGCTTCTTATAAAGCTAACACACATCTATTTACGATACAACCTAGCTATTCCATTTCTAGATTTTTTTTTTACCTAAAAGATCCAAAGATATATATATAGAAATACTTCTGAATGGATATCCATAGCAGCTTTAGTCAAAGCGCAAACTGAAAAGATGCAACCAAAATGTCCTTTCATAGGTGATTAAATAGACCAGTGACAAGCGCAGCCATTAATTAGCACGTTTAGTAATAATATGGGAACAAGCAGCCACATGGATGAATCTCATAATACCATACAAATGAAAGATGCCAGACCTTGAAGTGTGTTCTATGTGATACCATTTATCTTAAACTCTAGGAAAGACAAGTAGAAAGTGACAGGAAATGGATTATTTTCTACTTTTGTCCTAATGGAGGCAGGGCTTTTACTGGAAACTGGCTTTAAACTAATGTCCTTGTGACTGAACTATTTTTGGTTTTTCAAGACAGGGTTTCTCTGTGTAGCCCCTGGCTGTCCTGGAGCTCACTCTGTAGACCAGGCTGGCCTGGAACTCAGAAATCTGCCTGCCTCTGCCTCCCAAGTGCTGGGATTAAAGGTGTGCACCACCACTGCCTGGCAGTGATTGCACCTTTAATTTTTAAAAATTTTTTGTTTTTCTACAAGTTCCTTCTAACTTAGTCAACTGAACTTTCATTCCTTTTTCAAATGTTTGGCAAATGTAGAATTTCACTGTTTGAACTCTCCACAACTTTGGAGAGACTCAGTGTACCCAAGCCCTGCCACAGGGTAGCGACACTGACTTTCACGGCTAGAATGTGGGGAAGGGGAGGTTCCTTGGAACGAATTACAGCTGGTTGCTAGGTAACATGTGGGTGCTGGGAAGTGCACCCAGCTCTCCTGGAAGAGCATGGAGTGTTCCTAATGGCTGGGCCACTGCCCTGCTTCTCATGCGTCTGATCCTAATAAATAAATGCCTTCAGACATTATTTAACCAATCCCTGTTTACTTTGCTAAACCCAGCCACCCCAAGGCTTCTGGTGTTCTGTTGGGGGACAATTTACCAGACGTTCAGAAGTTCCCTAGTTTCTATTCTGCAAGATTATTATCTAAAAAAGACCTCATTTTTCTTGCTTGGAAACAGGACTTTATTTTTCAAAAAGTTACTTTTATCTAAATAGAAAAAAAAGCATGAAAAAAAAAAAACTAAAACAAACAAAATATCCTGAAGATAAATTCAGATCAGCCAGTTTCTGCTGCTTGCTGAATACTTACGTATCCTGATGACGTGATATGGCTCTGATATTAGGTCAAGAAAAAAAGATATACAAAACACATAGTGGATTTGTATGAAACTATTTAATAGTTGGTAAAATCACTAAAAGGCAGGATTAAAAGGTTAATTCCATTAATGAATATTTTCAAGGCTCATGGGTAGTTCCCTCTACCCCTCCTCACCCCTGAGTATTCTGGGAAACCACACACACAATGCACATAAACCCAACCTTCCAATGTCCACGAGAGTGGGAAGGTGTTCCACTGTGTTTCTAATTATTTAGGAATTAAAATTAAAAAAATAGAGGGATCCACACTGAGGTCCCCAGAGCTTTGAAAGCACCTGGACATCTTACAGACATAGAGATCCAGTCATACCTTGAGCAGATGAGAACATTTCCCACATAGCAGGCAGCTGCTGTTCCTGATCTAGGATCTATGCCACTGACTTCAGGTATATCGCTCTTCAGATTAGCTTAGTTTTAAGAATCCCTAGTTCTGGGCTAGAAAGATGGCCCAATGGTTAAGAGCACTGACTGCTCTTCCGAAGGTCCTAAGTTCAAATCCCAGCAACCACATGGTGGTTTATAACCATCTGTAATGAGATCTGATGCCCTCTTCTGGTGTGTCTGAAGACAGCTATAGTGTACTTACATATAAATAAATCTTTAAAAAAAAACTTTGGTTCTTACTAATAAACACTATTTTTTCTTTGTTGAGTTAGAAACCAAAGCCAAAACCCTGTTGTAAGCACGAAGACCCCTAAAAACTGGTGGTCAGACCTTAGAGAAACAGGGACTGCAATGGTTAGCACCTCCAGCCCACAGAGCAGAAAGAAAGCTGGGTGCCATCTGGGCATGTGATTGTATCTTTGGCTCTTGAAAGCCTCAACCATCTATCTCCCACAACTGCTTTCCACAGGATTACCTTCTTGACATGTGGTCTTGGACAAAACCCATACATGTCTAGCTAGAGTTCAGATCCTGCCAACCTACTTACCCTTAGACAGTACCAGCATTCACATGGGTCAAATGCTGTTTGAAAGATAGTTTGTCCAGCTAGCCTAATCTCGATGTTTACTGCGATTAGCTATGCATGTTTCTTGGCACACATTATCAGTACACCTGTAACCCTACCCAAACTCCTTGGGATTCTGTCTGTAAAGTTGGTTTCTGAGTCATGTTTTACAACTTCTCAAGTTGTATATTTACTTTTATTAGGGGCATCGAACTTTATTTTAAATAAACCCACACTAAAGATGACAAGCGTTTAGGCATTTCTATCGAGTCGCACAGAAACATCCTTCTCTACAAAGGAGCTGAGTCACAAATTGGCTTGCTGACTTGCATTTCAGAGAAACAGCTGAAATCACAACAGAAGGAAAGAATGTGGCATCCAATGTTAGCACATCCAGAGTACACAAACGACAGTGGTATTCATCATCCAGAACCCAAGTGTTGGTATTTTACACGGACCCACACACAGCCTGGGCTTCATTTTCCACAGAGGGAGTATGGAAGTGGGGAGATAACTTGACACGTTAGCTCTTTTGTCACACAGTGCCCACACTTGAAGGAGACCCACAGGCAAAGCTCGAGTCATCTTTCAGTTCTGGGGCAAAAATCTGTGTGGCTGCTGTACGGCAGGCGTCTGTGACTCGGGGAAAGGCCCGCAGTGCCCCGGTTGCCCACGTGCACATGTTAACTATGGTGTCAGGCCAGCACACAGAGGAAAGCGAGCAGGCACCGTGGTCACCAAGCACTTCTTTCTCATGGTATCAACCAGGAAAAAGAGGCACGGAGCCGATCTCCTGCTTCCCAGAACCCCAGGAGTGAGGCCGACTGGGTGGCGTCTGAAGAGTCATTTAAGGCTGTTCAGAAACTTGGCGTGCTCTTCCCCTCTCGGCAGCAGGGTCTCTCCTCCTACCTTTGGACCAGTCTTCTCCTAGAAAAAGGGGAGTGCATGAGTAAGAGGCATTTTATCTTTATTTTACTGTATTTAATTACAAATTAGAATACAGTACCCAGCTAGATAACATCTAGAATGTTCCCAAGGCCATCTGTTACAGCTTGGCACCAGGTTGGTGCTCTTGGGAGGTAGTGGGACCTAGTAGGAATTCTTAAACCACTGAGGATGAGACCCTGAAGGAACAGTAGAACCCAGGGATCTTTTTTTTTTTCTGTGTGAGATAAACAAGCCAACCAACCAGGCAGAAACTGGAGAACTGTGAACCAAAGGAAACCTTCTCTCTTTTAAAGCTGATTACCTCAGTAATTTTTGTTACAATTACCATCCATACCTTTAGCATCCCATCCCGTTCCCACTTGTAGAGGCCACAGTTACTGAAACAGAAAAAATAGCTTCACTTAATGGTAAGATATTAACAGCCTGAAGACAATGGGGGTGAGAGTGGGGTCACAGGGAAAAAGTTGCCCCCTCATCCAAGGAGGAGCTGTTCAAAGAGGCACCCATATCATCCACCTCATCTACAGTTATGCTCAAAGCTACAGAGAGCAAGCACTGCAGTGACGTGAGAAACAGCCTTCCATTCCTCCATAACCTGGGGGCTTCAGAGATGAAACTTCAGGTGAGGACAGCCCTACAGGGCAGAGTGTGTCTCAGCGAGGGGCGCCACCTAGGCATTAACTTCTGTCTACTGGAGGACAAGGGTCTAGGTCAAGAACTGAGACTAGACAAGGCAGAGAAGTGCCATCTGCCTGCTGAAAAGGACTGGCTCCCCTATCCACGGGCTGCCCGCACTGCTTACCCTAACACACACCCTCAGCCTGCCACTGTCCACACTACTTACCCTAACACACACCCTCAGCCTGCCACTGCCCACACTGCTAACCCTAACACACACCCTCAGCCTGCCACTGCCCACACTGCTAACCCTAACACACACCCTCAGCCTGCCACTGTGCACACTCTTCAGCTGAGAGCTATCTCAAGGGTCTCAGCTAACAGTTCCAACTTGAGGGCTATCAGGAGCTACAGGAAAGCTTGGGGTGATGATCTCATGGTTCCAGGGACCATACAGAAAGTACCGCAGAGACAGGGAAGCCCTGTGATGCTCATACCGGCAGTGCTTATGTGGGAGCTTGTCCAGGGAGATAGTCCTGTTTCCACAAGGGCATTTGAAAAACCTCTTCACACCGTCATGCCAGTGGAGGTTATGCTGTTCGCTGACACAGGTCTCCAGAGGCTTGAAGTGGGTATAGGTGCACTGCAGACAAACAGACCACGCGCAGGGTGAGCAGCTTTGAAGGCGGGAAGTGGAGCTGCTGTCAGGGCCCTCCGTACTCTGCCACTGCAGGACTTGACCAGCTAATCTTTAGTGATGCTTTTCTTTTCTGAGACGGAGTTCTGTAGTCCAGGCTGGTATTCCAAACCTGGGCTCACATACAGTCTCCTATCACTACCAAATGCTGGGATTGCTGGCACAAGTCTCCACGCCAGGCTCAAGTGGAGTTCTTGACTCTCTCACACTAACTCCTATTTTCTAGTGTCTGCCCTATTGGGCTGACACAGAAGGGTTGCAAGCTCAAGGACAGCCTTGGCTACATAGTACGTTTCAGGTCAGTCAGAGCTAATAGTGAGATTTAAAATAATTTTATTCCTTTCTTTCTTTTTTTTTTTTAAATTTGGTCAAGGTCCCAGAGATAGCAAACTTTGAACTATCAATAAATACATCAGGATTTGTCAGAACTTGACAAACAGCAATAGGAACAACTTGGTCCTAGTCGCCACACAGAATCTCCCTACGAACACTTGGCTGCACAGCTCCAAGTCAAGCAGGGAATCCGAACCTTGGCTTATCTTGCCATATTTATTTTCAACTCTAAATGATATGACAAGCTATGGCCCCATACCCCACAATTCCTCAGATCCTCCCGATCTGCGCCCCCCCCAAGCGGAGCCCCAGCTTCACACACCGTCCTGCACGTCACCACGCGGCACTTTACTTCTCGGGTGGCCCTCATCTTTTCTTCCATCTGTTCTTTTTTCACCAGTGGCTCAAAATAGGATTTCTGTAGCTCGGCCTCGGCCTGAATGGCAAAACCCACAGGAGTAACTCCACCAAACCCAACACCTGCTCAGAATAATGACAGCTGTGATCTAGCTCAATCATCATTAAAGCAGAGCTGAAGAGAGGCAAAATGTTGGAACCCTACACAGAGTAAACCAACTGCAAGCCAAAGATAGGTAAACAAAAAACAAAACTCAACAACAAAAAAACTTAAAATAGGGAATAAAAGAAGATTATAAAGACATAAAGGCACTTGGTTTTTAAAAGAAGTTCAAATAAGAACCGGTGTGATTATCAGCAGTGGCAGTAAGTTGAGAGCACATGAGCAGACAGCCAGTTCAATATAGCGTTCTGACAGACTCCAGAAGGAAGGCACACATGGCCCCACAGATGACAGCCCCATTGGCTAGGTGATGGCCACTCCAAATTCTCAGGGCACAAGAACGTCCCAAGCAATTAGAGCAGGATGATAAAGCTCTGGAGTTGGGGAAGTCAGACCAAGTGAGTTCACACACACACACACACACACTCACACACACACCTTCATTTCAAACGCCCCTGCTTCTTAAAGCAAATCATGCACTACACAGGTACTTCTCCACTTGTGTAAGAGAAGTAGATCCTCGGTCCTCCTAGAGCTTTGTTTTGAAGGACAGAGGCCTGAGCCCTTGGGTGCTCACCTCCTTCAGGATGTCTGTGTGCTTGGACTTTGCTTTTAGAATCTTCTGAAATTCCTCTGACTCTAAGTAGGCAAGCTGCTCTCTCCTTTTTTTCCTGGCAGGCTCCAGCTCATCTGTAGAACAACACTAGGTATTACCGAGAAGATCGAGAGAGAACCAGTGTGTTTCAACCCTAACTCTCTCCCTGTCACCAGGCTCTTCAACCCCAGTTGTAACTGGCAAGGGTGACCTCAGCGAACAGAAAGCTGGGTATGATGGCCTACGATCCCATTACTAACAGAGGCAAGGCAGGAGGACTACCAAGTTTGAAGACCATCTTGGCTACAGAATGAGACTTTGTTTACAAATTGCTTTCAAAAATCTTGTTACTATAAAATGCATAAAGATTCAAGGATCAAACCTTTCCCACATGCTCAGATTGTACATAATTCCATTCCAAGTTCATGTGATTATACAGGAATGACTGGACGAGCCAGGCAGGGGATTGTGTGGCTGTAAACCCAGCCCTCAGGACTCTGCAGCAAGAAGACAGAGCTGGAGAGGGGCAGCCAGGACTACTTAGAGACCCACACCAACATCTGATGTTGGAGGATTAGCTGTGATTAAACGCTGTCCTCTCTAAACAGGATCTGTACCCCCTATGATGGCAAAGCCACAATACCTTCAGGAGAAACCATGTTGCTGTTCTCCACGCGCTCCTTCACTCCCAGCATGGCTTGGGCGTCCATTTGCTTCCTCACAATATTGTTTGGATCTATTTTTGTAAGAATCTGGCCTTTTGCCCTTAATTTTGCAATAGCAGCTAACTAGAAACAAACAAACAAACAAACAAACAGTTGAGATATGACAGACCACAGCCCTTGGTTCTCTAGCAGAAACTGGGCTGTGACACAGCCCAGTGGGCAAAGCCTGCCGACCTGGCAAGTACGTTGGACAAAGTATGTATGTGGAAGGGTCAGAAGCAGGCCAGGAGTGAAGTCTCTTCATCCGCACAGGCAAGGATCACCACGAATAGCCTGGGTTTGTTCTGTGTTTGACTCTGAGTTAATTTTTGGACACTGTGCGCTCCCTTTGGGACTATATAGGGTGATGGGTTAACAGCTGCTCAACGACTCTTTCCTGGACAGTGGTATAGCTTTAAATACCATCCCGTCTCAGAATGCAAAGTCAAGCAATGAAAACAGAAGCCAGCCAAAATAAATAAAACCTTACTTTTTTTTAAACAAAAGACTTGGGTGTGCATAGTATACGAGTGCTTGTATGCATGCGTATAAATTAACAACAGTGCCTTTCTTCTTTCATCATCCTCACCTTATTTAAATTTTGTTTGTCTGTCTAGTGCCTGCTTGTCTGTTTGTATGTCATGTGTGTATATGTGCCAGAGGAAGGCCAGAGGAAGGTATTAGGTCCCCTGGAACTGAAATTATATGCTACATGAGTTGCTTGATGCAGGTGCTAGGAACCTAGCCTGGGTCTTCTCCAAGACCATCCAGGAGCTCTAACCAATGACTAGGCTCTCTAGCCCCCATCTTATCTTTTGAGATAAGATCTTTCCTTGTGCCTAGAACTCACCACTTGGCCAGAATGGCTGGCTATCATGGATTCATTTGTCTGCCCTCACTTCTGCCTGTCCCCAGGGTCACATGCAGCCACCATGCCTGGCTTTTTCACTTTCGTGCTAGGGATCCAAACTCAGGTCCTACATACAGCACAGAAAGCACCCCGCTGACGGCCAGACACCCCAGTTACCTTTTTAGCTTCTGCTGCTGCACTTAGTTTTGGTCTTGGTGGTGGTGATTCATCAAAGAAGAGAACATCGTCCCCTTTTGAGATGCCTCTGCCTAGCTTGGGCATCCCTGGGGCTGCAGTTCCTTCTAAGTTGGGGAACTCAGCCCCAGTTGGAGGAGACTGGGCAGCAGCGGCCTGTCGAGAGGAAGATGGTACTGCTGGGCTCTGGACTTCACTTGAGCTTTGGAGGAATCTTAAAAGGAATATGAAGTAAATAAGTGTGGGATTGGACATGTGGCTCAGTGGTACATCATTTGTTTGTCAGGCATGCCCTAGCCCCCAGGCTCCATGCTACAACCAAAACCCAAAGTAAATAAACATAAACAGTAAATATATACCCAAGGCTCAAAAGACGTAGAACTCAAAATAGACCAGGAGACCTTGAATAAGCTAGACAGGACAATTACTTGTTGGTAAACAATTTCCTTTCTTTGGCTAATAATTCAAATTAGCAACTGAGAACACCAGCTCCACTTGCTCTTGTGTCACTGAGCATGCTGCGGGTGTTTTATCACCAGCTCCACTCGCTCTTGTGTCACTGAGCATGCTGCGGGTGTTTTATCGCTTCCTAACTGATCTGTTTTACCAACTGGCTTGGCCAGAGATGCAGTCTACAGCACACATTTAACATTATAATGCGGAGGCATGTGTGTGTGGTTAGCTGTAAGATGCTTAGGGCCTCACTGCATCTCCCTGTCACTCAGTTTATCCTCTAGGAAGGGAATACACAAGGAATGGTTAGAAACCCTTCACAAGGGAGGAGGGGCGAGAAGTCGAAATGACCCAGGGTAAAATGACTACAATTCCTTACGGGCATGTACGGAACCGTCAGAGAATTAAAAAAAAGAAAGAAAGAAAAAGAAAAAAGAAATAATGTAAGCCAAGTGGTGGTGGCACATGCCTTTAAGCCCAATACCCAGGAGGCAGAAGCAGGCAGCTCTCTGAGTTCAAAAGCCAGCCTGGTCTACAGAACAAGTTCCAAGACAGCTAAGGTTACACAGAGAACCCTATCCTGAAAAAACAAACAAAAACCTAAACCAAACAAAACCCCCAACAAACCAAACCAAGCAATCAAATAAAAACCCTTAACAAAAATGGCACTGCAATTTACTTGTTGGTGGGACCCAGCCTGTCAGGCTTGGAAGCCGTCATGTTTACCCACTGAACCACCTTGCCAGCCCCGTGCCCAACACCTTTGAAATAACAAAACCCGTGGCTTCACTTCAGAACCACAGCACCCAGAGTCCTCATTTTGCAGATAAACTATTAAGCTCCAGGTCAGTGCTCAGAAGGCCTCCCCTTCTGTCTTTCCAGGGCCACAGTAACTACCCTTCCCAGCACCAGCAGGCTCTGGGCGCAGGGGCATTAACTAGAGGCAGGAGCTGAATCTGAATCTGCTCCTCTTACCGTTTCTGTATTTCTTCTGATCTCCTCTTGCGCATTTCCAGCATCTGTTGTTTCTGCTGCTTCAAGAGGGCCGACGCTGAGATGGACTGGATGGCAGGTTTGGGGCTCCCTAAAACAAAGGCCACACACTGAGGGGTTGTAGAAAGGTCTATGCAGCACACACACCATAACAACATGCGCTGACAGTACCTGAAGACTTGGCTCTGGCTAGATGCTTCTGTAAGTTTCTGGCTCCAAATGTGGGCAGGGACATCAATTCCCTGAACTCCTCAGAACAAGACAAGCTCTTCTGGGGAATTCCTGAAACATGCAGACATTAACTTTAGAGGATTCAAAATTTTAATGGTTTGATATCATGTGAGATCACGTTTTAAACTCTATAGTCATGACTTAGTAACCTGTTAGTGAATTAGATAGAATACTAAAACAAAACAAAACAGAAAAACCCACAAACAAGAAAACAAGCCCAAAACCAAAACCAACCAAAAAAAACCCCAACAGAACTCATTCCTTTAGCCTACACCACATCGTCCACTAAGCTCAGGTGATGAACAGCTCCTGAAGAGTATGAGCAAGTCATAACTATTCTCAGTCCCAGACACTGCATCCATTGGAGACAGAGGACAGGGGGGGGGGGGGGGGGGGGAAGGATTACCAAGCTTTTGTTTTGTTTCCTGGATGATTGAGTTTGTGCCCCGAACAACCAGATTGGTCAGTGTGGTTTGAACCTTCTTCTTAGGAGCAATGGCCGCTGCCCTATAATGACAAGAGCCAAAGCAGAGCAAAAGTGACTGAGCTACAATGCCTTCCCCCCAAAAATGTGAGGATTCCCAATGCATGTTACCAATGGTCCAAGTTCCCCAAGCTCCATGCATGCTGGCTTTGCCAGGTACAGCTTAGTAGCCCAGGAGTTCTGGTTTATACACTAAGTCACTGATGGAGAGCCTACAGGTTTGCCCGAGGAGCCCCGGTGGTGTGTGGCCTTGTCATCTTACCATAAGGATGGCATCATATGGATCCTTACTATAAGGATGGAGCATATGACAGGTCAGAACATGCACACAGGAACAGCGATTGAACTAAAAGTATTGCCAGAGGGCCAGAAACATCAAAAAAACCACACCACTACTGTGACACAGAAGCCTAAGAATGTGTCTTAAAAGAATTTAATGACTGTTAAAGTTTAGCATGTACAATTACAGGTCCTATTAAAATGTTATTAGAAGCTGGGCAGAGTGGCACATACCTGTTATCCCAGTACTAGGGAGATGGAGGTAGGAGGATAAGGAATTCAAGGCCAGGCTTGAGTGTGCTTTTAGTTCAAGCTAGCCTGGGCTACATGAAATCTTGTCCCAAAATATTTACAAAAACAAAACAAAAAAAACTACAATGTTATTAAAAATATCATTAGCATGTACCCATATGGAATATGGTGAATAACCATATAAAGGATACTTCATAGCTACTAAAAATAATGACTAAAGAGCCATAACTTAATATAAAGTATAAGTTTTTTTGCCTAATTCTGTAAGATCAGAAAAATTTGTTGTTGATTCCCTGCTTTAGTTCGATGGCAGTTCCTTTGTACAAGTTCTGACCTGTCATACGCTCAGATGCCATCCTTACGGTAAGATGGCATGGCCACACACCACCTGGGTTCCTTAGACAGTCTAGAATCACAGTAGAGGGCCATGGTCACCTGTCCTGCACCACCATGCCCCATGTCAGCCACACCACGCATGTTCCCGATGTTAGAAGTTGTTTCTACAAGGTCTGCAACCTCTGTCTATAATAATAATAATGATAACAACAACAAAGCAACAAAGAATAGTAGTAGCCACTCAAGAAAGTCACCATTTTGTTTTGATACAGGAACTCATACACCCCGTGTTGGCCTGGAAGGCTGCCATGGCTGGCACGGACTGCTTCTGCTGCCTTCACCTCTTGGTTGTTCTTTCACTTAAAAAGGTTTCATTCATTAATCTTTCAAGTGTATATGCATGTGTTTGAGAGCAGGTTTGTGCACACTGACCCAGAGAGGCCAAAAAAGAGCATCAAATCTCCTGAAGCTGGAGTTACAGTGGTTGAGCCACCTGACATAGGTACTAAAAACAAACTCAGGTCCTCTGGCAAATAGTGTGCCCTCTGAACTGGTGAGCCATCTCTCCAGACTGTTTTCTCTGTTTGAGACAAGGTCTCCCTAGACAGCTTAGGCTGGTCATGGACTCATGTTCTTTCTTCTTTCTTTTTTTTTTTGTTTTTTTTGAGACAGGGTTTCTCTGTGTAACCCTAGCTGTCCTGGAACTCACTCTGTAGACCTGGCTGGCCTCGAACTCAGAAATCTGCCTGCCTCTGCCTCCTAAGTGCTGGGATTGTGCCACCACCGCCCGGCGGCCTCATGTTCTTTCTGTCTGTCTCCCCAGAGCTGGGATTGCAGGTACGAGACATCACATCTGGCTAAATGTAAAGCATGGGCTCTATGTTCAGATCACATGACTTGCTGTCTATTCATTCCCAATGTGCTCCTCTCTCCCCCTAGGAATAAAAGATGTCCCTGACCACTCCGGCTTCAGGTAAGAAGACAGAAGCTCAAGTAAGCACCCGAGGCAGTTACAGAACAGTCCACCACCAGCTTCCTCTTCAGAGAAGCAAAATCCTTTCCCAAGAGCAGCCAGGAGAAATGCCTTACATGGACGCTGCGAAGGATTCGGAAGAAACCCCGCCATAGTAGAAGCCATCTTGACACAGCCGCTCCTTCAGGCTGGTGCCTTTGCGGAACTTCTTTGGAATCCGTCCCCCGGAGAAAGTGGACTGCAGATCAGACCGCTTTGCGCTAAGCTTCTTGTACTGGGCCTGGATGTGATACTGGCAGTATTCACAGTCATGCTGCAGGGAGAAGCACCCATGAGGGCCTGGTCAGCAGCCTGGGGAGCACTGACACCCATCTCCCCTAGGCTCAAAACACTACGTGCTCGCTGAGTCCCTGTGATCCCCAGTGCTCCCCTTTGCTCATCGCCACCACAGCATCTAAAGTCTGTCCCTCATCCCTCATGATTGTTCATAGGCAAATCCTAAAGGATTTGAGACCCACCAAGTTAACTGTCTGTGTGCACGGCTCTCCATTCTTCTTCTTGGCTTTACAGGTCCCCAGGTCCATAGCTTCTCCCATAATTAAAACTTTTTGAGGATGATCAATAGATAAACACACCTGTGAGAGAGAGCTTATGTAAGAGCTAAAGGCCTTGATCCAAGAATGGGTGAAGGCATGTCTGCAGCTGGTTTTGGAAGGCATCTCTGAAGCCAGTGCTCTATAAAGCTGTGGACTAGGAAGTGTAGGAGACTCACTCAGTCTCGGCTCCCTTTTCTAGAACCAACTTTTCCTTCCTCTTGGCTGTCAGAATCCTGACTGTCCAGGCTGGCCAAGTGCTCAGCCTCAGACAATGGATGCAGCCCTGTTTTCCCAGCATTCCTTACAGCTCACAATGGTCATATGACCAAGGCATGGCAAAGTAGCCTGAAATAGGAATTGATAGGGAAGTTCGCTGGCTCACCTTTCTCCATCCTGCCACCAGTGGTGATAAGAGAGAGGAGGAGAACGGTTCAATAGCCTTAGCCGACTCAGTTCTCCTGCTCCCTGCTGCCAGTTCTCAGCAGGCCTACCCACCAAGAGTACAAGCCGAAGATGGACTGTCCTCAAGTGCCTGGGCTCTCTCCTGGATTCCACTTTAAGTCATAGGGCCCAGTGGTTGCTAGGTAATAGACTTCAAATACCCCAGCCAGCCTCTGAGCGAACTTGGCCACAGGTATGCCTCCACCTCCACTGGACAGTCCCCCGAGCCTATAGGGATAAGCCCCCAGAGCAGCTGATCTGTAACAGAGTTGTTTTGCCTAACTGCGTTAACACCCTGGCAGCTGAGTTTGTGCAAGACCTACCACCAGATCTAGGAATTTTAGCAGAAAATATCAAGCTGTTCAGAGCTTCCCAACCCAGGATCAATAACCAATGAAGTAGATTCCCCACCCACCTCCCCAGCGCAGGGAGATGCAGTATTCTGCTTCATAGAGATTCGATATCGTCTCTATGGGACCAGGAGGGAAAGGCAGAAACTGTCTGTGGTGCTCTGACTGAAGACCATGCTCATGTACAGTGTACTCATGAGCACAGGCTCATGGATCTGAATATTTGGTACCCTGTTGGCTGGAAATGTTTTGAGAAGAATCAGGAGGTGTAACCTTGCTGGAAGGTGTATCACTGGCTTCGAGGCTTCAGAAGTCCATAACTGGGCCCAGTCTCTCTGCCTCAAATTTATGGGTCAGGATGTAAGCTCTTAGCTACCACTATAGTGCCATGCCTGCCTGCCTGCCGCTGTGTTCCCCACCATCACGATCATGGACTCGCCTTCTGCAACTGTAAGGCTTTCTTTTATAAGTTGCTGTGGTCATGGCGTCTCCTCACAGGGATTAAAAAAAGTACCTAAGACACTCACAGAGCTAAGGCATCACTAAGCTGCCTGTTTCTAGTCTTTTGTTTTTGTGAGGAGAGGTCAGGGTCTTGCTGTATAATAGAGAATAGCCCAAATTCACCACATAGTGCAGACTGGCCAAAACTTGTGACTTTCTCTATACCCACCCTAATACTAGACTGGACTTAGAAGAAAATTGGGCTGGCAAGGTGGCTCGGTGGGTAAAGGTATTTGCTAACAGCCCTGATGACTGAGTTCAACTCTAGGAACCCATATGGTGGAAGCTGTGCCCGGATCTCCACATATATGCTGACACCCATGCACCCCACCTCCAACTCACAGTAAACTAATAAAGGCAGAAAGTTAAAAAAGAAAACAGGAAGAAAGAAAAGGGAAAACAGTTGGGAACTGTAACATACCTATAATCCTAGAATTTGGAAGGCAGAGAGAAGAGGCCTGCTGCTAGTTCAAGGCCAGAAGGGGCTACCAGCATGGGCTACACACACACACACACACACACACACACACACACACACACACACACACAGAGTTATTTTGGTTTTATGAGACAAGATCTGACCTTGGAGCCCAGACTGGCCTTGAAGTAATGGCAAAGCCTTAGCCTTTGTATCTCTGGGATTACAGGTGTGAACTACCACACCCATCTAAATCCCACTGTTTATTTAAAAGAAACTGTATTGAAGGGTTTTTTTTGTTGTGTTACAAATGATCAAATATACTCCCAACCAACAAATGAAGACTTTTGCCATTCTCTACTGTCCCTTGCTGGGACAGAGCAGAAAAAGTATCCATTGCAATTTACACAGGTTAGCAACTTACTAGGAGGCAATGTAACACAAAACTCTAATGCAGATTGGGAGGATGACGATTCATGGCTCTCAGCCACCCATAATGAGATCTGACGCCCTCTTCTGGGGTGTCTGAAGACAGCTACAGTGTACTCACATATAATAATAAATAAATCTTTGGGCCAGAGCAAGCAGGGCTAGAGTGAGCAGAGGTCCTGAGTTCAATTTCCAGCAACCACATGATGGCTCACAACCATCTGTACAGCTGCAGTATACACATATACATAAAATAGATAAATAAATCTTAAAAAACAAAAAAAAAACAACAACCCACAATCCCTAGACCCACATAAAGGTAGGGAAGTGACTCCATAAAGCTGTTCTTAAATGTCCACACATGAGCCGTGTCAATGTGTGTGTATTCACTATCTCTCTTTGATACTAAATAGAAGTGATAATAAGAGTTCAGTATACTCTGGGAACTGTGATGCTAACTCAAAACCATTTAGAAGTAGATTCATAGAGTATTGGTAGGCAATGAGCCAGCAATTCTCTCTCCTGAATAATGGGGAGAGAATCAGGTACAGCCCAGAGGAAGATTGACACACAGATGTTTCTGATAAAAAAGTAACTGTAGGAACCACCAGCCAAGCAGTCCAAGCTGCTGAAGTCTCACCTCTGCCGAGCCATCTTTGGGCTTCATGGGATTTGCATTGAGCAACCCTATGACGGTCCCTTGCTCTGTCTTCCAGAGATCTTTGTGAACGTCTCCAAACAAGAACAAGGACACACACTGAGTCAGGTCTCGAAGGTCGTTCAGTTTCCAGATGCTAAACGTTTTCCCCTGGAGTGAATAGAGTACCTTTCAGTCACGTTTGAAGCCTGGCTTACCATGCCTCCATGTGGAAAAATATCTGAACAAAATTCACCTTAAATAAATGGTTGTCAGTGTGCTTTCAGGTTATAAATGAATTCTTCTTTGGGCTTTAGCGTATATATATACTACCTGCCTCATTTGAGATGAAACAGAACCAAGGCAGACCACAAGCAAATTTAGTAAAGAGTACAACTTAGCAGGCAGCCTTGCTGCCATGCAGTGTCACACGTACATGATGGTGTGCAACAACTTCCCACTACCACCCCAGTATGAGACAAGAAGCAGCTGCAGCACTGTCACTTATACTGATCATAGGGCTACATACCAGGTGACTAATTATCACTGGCGCTGCTATTAGGAGCTATCTTAGTACACATCTCACTGACTTGGCCAGCAATCCCAGCACCTTTATGCTCACAGGGATCTCTGGGATTTGTGGACTCAGCCTGATTACTTGGCCTTTTCCACAGGTGAGATGACAGAATTGCAGGGACCAACACAGGTGTCCCCTAACCGGTGAGAACTGGAATGCAGTTAGAATGACTAAACAATACGCAGCCCCATCGTGCAGCCTGTCTCTCACCAGAGCATTCTTTGCAGACAGTACCCTTGAATGCCAATCCCAGGACGAGTGCCTACTAGCAGTTATTTTAAAAGAAGGGCTACCAGGTGCCGGGTGAAGACCCGGGGACCCCTTCAGCCTGGCCAGGCGCAGCTCAGGAATCAGTAAAGCAGCTTACACTGTTAGCACTCTGTGGAGTGACCTTCCTGAGTATAACCCCAAATGTCACCCAGTCCATTTCTTCCAGGTTCTCAGTTGCCATCTTCTCCTTGATCTGAGACAGTCTGATCAGTTTCCGGCCTGTCATCTTCCTGTTCATTTCTGTGGAGGAGACTCGAGGTCGCCTGGGTCAAGAAGCCGGAATTCCTAGGTCATTATTCTGCTAACAGACCATGTGGATCCTTACCAGGTGGTCAGGGAAACATTACAGGGAGCAACCTTCCCAGTGTCTCCGGGTACTCCTATGTAGTATGGACAGCATATATTTATTTTTATTTAGTTAGTTTTGGTTTCTTGGGACAGGATCTCACTATGTAGCCCAGACTGGCCTAGAAATCATAATTTTCCTGCCTCATTAAGCATTTTTTCCCCTTAAAGTAGATTAAAAATAACTTTAAAGTGAGGATTACTTTCCCCTTGACATAGATTTACCTATAATCTTATTATAATTATAGGAAGGTAATGCTATTCTGGTTAAACTGTA
>NW_022196913.1:2024591-2036707 GCF_008632895.1 Mastomys coucha
CTGGTTAACTTTGAAGCTCAGGCTGGCCACCATTTCCCAATCCTTTTTCCTCACCTTTCTGTTTGTGGGAATTAAAGATATGAACTACTTCAACTGTATATAGGATTCTAACTCTGTACACAATAAATAAAAATAGGCTAAACCACACCTATACAAAGATGGGAAGTTTTATAATGAAATCTGTGCCACTGTTTTGATTTGCCAATTTCTGATTAAATATCTATTATTTGTCTACTTCCTTTTAATAGGTAAACATTATTTTCGTTTGTTTTAGAGACAGGGGCTCCTATATAACCCTAGGTGATCTGGAACTCACTATGTAGACCAGGCTGGCCTTGAAATCACCAAGTTCCTCCTGCTTCTGGGTCCAAATTGCTGGGATTAAAGGTGGGCACCACCATTAGCACTGTATAGACACGCCTTCCTTCAACAGTCCACACCACAGTGCACTGAGTCAAGGCAGTGCTGCCCTCAGTCAAGGCCTGCCATCTCCTGACAGAAGAGCCATCTAGGGGACAGATAAAGGAATGCAGAGGAATGTCATAGCTACTGACCTGAGGCGGAGGCCTGAGAAGGCTTCCACAGAGACCTGGGGAACCTGTGAGGGCCGCTCCCCAGAACTCCCAGGGATGGCAGTGCTTTGATTTCTAGGCATCCCACTGCGTTGGTTTCCAGGAACAGCTTGAGGTGAGGGCGAGTTTGTTGACCTTGAAGCAGAGCTTTTCAGCTCTAGAAAACTGGAAGTAACCTGCAGTGGTTGTGAGGGCATACTGGGCTTTGAAGATGTCTCTAGAAAATTAGCATAAGAAGTGGAGAATGACTGAGAAGCATAAAACCTACTCACTGTATTCATGTGTTTATAATCAACACATAGGATACTTTTTTGTTGCTGTTTTGAGACTGGGTCTCACTCTGTAGCTCAGGCTGGCCTAGAATGTAGGCTTCTCCAAACGCTATATGTATAAGCGTCTACCGATAGGCCTCATATAATCAAAACTTGCCAGAGAACAAGACCACTTTGTGAAGATGAACCAGGTCTCTGCAATGCTGTCTAGTAGACCTTTGTGTGGCAATGGCTGGGCAGCTCAGATGCTTCTGACTCCAGCCCCAGGGGTCCCACCTCTCTGTAAGCATCTGCACACACGCAAGCCTGTCTGCCTGCAACCCTCTCACAAACCGCGCGCACACACACACACACACACACACACACACACACACACACACACACCAGTAGAAAGATGTATCTTCAGCAGAGCCGAGCAGTGAGACCCAGCCTGGCCCAGAGTATCACACCTGCAGGAGTCTTTGGCATCCGAGCCACCCGCTTGGCTCTGGGTAAAGTGGGGACATCAAGCTCTGAAGAAAAGCATGCTGACTCCTGAATTTTCCGAATTTTTGTCTCCTTAAGCGAGGGCTGCAGAGATGCACCTTCTAGGTTGAAAATGAAAGAGACTATGAATGCTACAGTTGTGGCAGGAGCTGGGTTAAAATACTAATGCTATTGTTTCTTGGTAACAAAAATGCGTGTGATTGCTATAATTATAGTCACATTACCAGGTGGTCCCTGCAAAGGAGCTATAGGTGGAGGCTGTTTAATTGATGTGGCTTTTAGCTGCTCCAGTAAGGATTTCATTTGCTCTTGCAATTTCTTTAATTCATCTATGAAAGAAAAGTATGTTAAGAATCAGATAGGACAGCATGCTGTACCCGACACAAACACTGGCCGTATTCTATTATCCCCACCACAGACCTTGAGATTCACAATACAATCTCACAGTAACTGTTATACTTCAGAGAGGTTCCTTAAAAAACCTTTTTTATCCCCAGCAACAAGCCTTTTGACATCTGCGCTAGCCATATGCTTATTCGACTAGTGGGACATAGTGGTGTAAACCTGCAGTTCCAGCATTCAGGAGGCTGAGGAGGACAGAGAGGGTGATGAGGTCAGTCTAAGCTGCATAGTAAGACCCCGTGTCAGAAAAACAAAAACCCCAAACAAAATCCCCAAGGAGGAATCCATACAAATATGTGTTACAGAGGTCAAGCAATCATAAATTGAAATACCATAAGCAGTGTGATCAGTGCTGGCTTCTGTATTAGATATATGAGAAGGGACCAGGACCAACAAAGGGGGCATGCCTCAAAGCGGCAGTTCAGGGATGGTCTCACGCTCAACCAAACTGTGTGGTAGCTTTGTAGCCTTGTCCCCAGCTCCCCATGCACACAAATCCCAAAGTAATACATTCTGCAAGAAGTACAGACAGCGTTAGAGCCATTTTGTGGAAGATCAAGTTTAGCTGGCTGACAAGGATGTAAGGAGGACCATAAACACTGGAACGCTGATTTTAAATGCCCCATCTACCCCCTCATTCAAGGTCAGTCATGTGTGTGCATGCACACAAAGGGTTCTGTCATCAGTATTCCTTGATTGCGCCTTTTTTTTTTGAGGTGGGGGTCTCTCACTGAGCTCATGGGTTCTGCTAGGTTGGCACTGAGCCCCAGGGACCCATCTGTCCCCAACTCCTTGAGCTGGGGTTCTGGACTTGGGCCCTCATGCATGCATCTTACTAAGCCATCTTTCCATCCTTTTTGAAAAATAAACCCATTGGTCGCCACCCTTGTATCTGCAGTCATTTTAGTGAATATTGTCAAATCTGGGGCACCCACTTCTCATAAGTAAATTGGAGAAAGCAAGCCATTACAATCAGGGTTACCTTGCAACTCCTGATTGGTTTTCTCTCTGCTGGGAGCAGGAGCAGAAGCAGGTGGGACACTGTTTTCAACTTGCGATATTGGAACTTCATCATCTGTTAAGTCCTCCACATCGCCAAAGAGAGTGGCCAAATGCTCCTCCTGGTTTCCAGCCTTTTCCTCTTCTGTACTGTCAGCCTCTTCTGTGTAAGATTCACCATCACCATCAGCATCAAAAAGCTCATCAAATTTATCAAGCTCGCCGTCTTCCAGAGACAAGGACTTATTCTCTTCTGAACTACAGGGCAAGGCTGCCTTGTTCTCCTCCAGCAGAGATGTCAGTAGACACAAGTCGTCTTCCTCTACTAGAAGGAATGGAAACAGAAGTCTACCCAGGGCAGAGTGCCCAAGAGCAGCATACTGCACTCAGTCAGCACTGACAGGGCAATTGAAAGGAGCCTCCAAATTTGCCACCCTGCCTGCTGCTCTTGTAACTACTTTCCTGCCTGAGCGCTTCTTAGAAGACACTGAGGAGAGTGAAGAGTGAGCAAGTGGGCCAGGCACTAGACTAGATCTTTTCCCCTGCACTGCTTTAACGAGCTACCTTCCTACAATACCAAGCTTCATGAAATCAGACCAATAAGGAATAAATGAAAAAAACTTAAACATAGATATAGACCTTGTCTACTGTTTCACGTGTTATTTTTATTTTATTATTTATTTATTTTTGTACTTAAGAGTTAGGGTTTTAGCCGGGCAGTGGTGGCACATGCCTTTAATTCCAGCACTTGGGAAGCAGAGGCAGGCGGATTTCTGAGTTCGAGGCCAGCCTGGTCTACAGAGTGAGTTCCAGGACAGCCAGGGCTACACAGAGAAACCCTGTCTTGAAAAAAAAAAAGTTAGGGCTTCTCTGTTTTAGCTCTGGCAGACCTGGAATTTACTGGCCTCAAACTCAGAGATCCTCCTGCCTCTGCCTCCCTAGTGCTAAGACTAAAGGCGTGTGACACACAGCCTGGTCAATTGTTACTTTTAAATGGAGAAAGATATATAAATACTCATCACCCAGAATTAGCTATCATTAACATTTCTGCCATATTTGCTTTTATTTGATCTTTAATCATGAAGTAACATTTTATTTTACTGGGAATTTCATGTTAAAGATAAGATTAACCCAAATCAGAACATATAGCTCTTCCTTCTTTTTTTTCTTTTTTTTCTGACAAGATCTCAGTAGTCCAGCTACTGAACTCAGAGATTTACAAGCTCCTGCCCCCGCCCCCACCCCCGCCCCCACCCCCAACACAGTGTAATTAATTTCAATGTTTGCCTTTACTTTTCTTGAAGAGGACAAAGTCTAATAAACCCAGGTCAAAAAGTAATAGAGTTTCTGGCAATGAGCTCAATTATGTAATCAAACAGAATAACAAGGACCCCCGCCCCCGCCCGAAGTCCACTTGCTCAGGGCCTGTAGAATCAGCACAAACATTGTCTTGCTCCAACTGGGCCAGAGCAATACTTCTTCACTGGGATTTTTCTTAGCACAAATCTCAGAAAGATCATGCAAAATTTCAAAGAAAGGACTACCAGAATTTAGGACAGATCTAGACTAAAACCATTCCTGAAGATTTGCACATGCAAAGTAACCCTGAAGCCAGACCGCCCAGTTCAATTCCCTGCTCTGACAGCAGGACCTAAGTTACTAAGCAGCCCTGGTTCCCTGCTATTTTGTGGTAGAAGGACGAAATGGTAGTTTTCCACAAACCAAAGAGGAATCCATAAAACTAGAAGGCCTTACCATCCATGTTGTCAAGAGAACAGCTGAGGTGAGCAAGGGTAAAGGAGGGTCCAGGTGGGCAGCCCAGGAGACATGCAACGAAGATTCTTGGCTGTACAGAAATCAGCATTAGAGAAGTCACTCTTGACTCTTCTCAGAAGGCACATCCAACAAACCCACATCCCAGCGATCCTGTGCCGCTAACCTTAGGATTCGCCCGGCACCTGGCACATCTCATCCCCTCTTCCATTACCAACAGCTCAGGAGCATCCCCTCCTCTCATACCTGGTTTTAAACTGTGGTTAGAGACCAAGCAACAGTGCAGTGTAGGGCGTGAGGTAGACTACAGACTCAGTGTGAACAAGAACTATTCAGGCTAGGGTAAAATTTAGGGTTATTATCCTGTTTTATTGTTATAATGCAACTGAGGTCTATTTTATCCATTGAAGTGTGAGATACATAGATAGCTCTATCATGAGTTAGGATTTTACTTCCAAGCTCGACACCAGAACAATTAAGATAGAAAGATACCCTGAAGCCCGGGTGTGTCATCAACGTCTTTAATTTCAGTACTGGGGAGGTGGAAGCAGGTTGTCAGAACCGTAGCCATTCTGCCAACAGTGAACTGTGAGAGGCTCCAGGGGAAAGGGCAGAGCCTTTACCTCAGGGAAAGCCTTGTTCTTGGACCTGATTTCCACTCTCCTGTGACAAACATATGCATTCAACTTATAAGACATGTTTGTTCTTGTTGGATGTGGGAACACAGCCATAGAACCCACTGTGGTGAAAAGATAGGCTGAGTTCTGTCTTTGGTGAACCCCGAATCTGTATACAGCCTTTAACCTTGGCTTTGGTGCACCCCGAATCTATATACAGCCTTCTACCTTGGCTTTAGTGTTTCCTCGGATATAAACTATACCATGTATGCCAGGCAACTGCACTTAGCTTGTTCTGTTCTGAGAATGTTCTGGAAAAGAGTTGTTCTGTTAATATTTAGTATGTGCTTACTGTATACTTATTTACTTGTTCTTCTAAACTCAGACAATTGCTTGAATCCCTGCTCTGTTACATTCATGTACACTAGCACACTGAAACTGAAGTGAAGTTGTTAAAGGTGCACGCCATTATCACCCTGCTAAATATGGATTTTATCGTCACTCACCTAACAGAAGTCTGTATGGACCCTAGCAGGAGTCATGTGTTAGCTGCTGGGGCATTCCCAATTGTAACCCTTTTGAGAGTTAGTAGCAAACTGTCTGGGCTCCGTCCTACAAGTGTCTTGCCCTGCTTCCCCAAATCGAACCACTATACCTTTCTGGTCCTGACATCCAGGGACATCCTAAAACTACAACAGCTCCAACCTACAAAACATTATGTACATTTTCCACTGTTCTCCAACCTCACAGAGAACACCCTCATTAGGACACCATTAACCTTAAGCCTTCCTTTGCTTTTACTTTGGTCCCCCACAACCATCCCTCTTACCCTGCAGTTCATTCATTCTCTGAGACAGGATCTCCCTGTTGTAGCTCTGGCTGGCCTCAAAATTACAGAGCTCACCTTGACTCTGCCTCCCACCCACCAGCCATTTGTCCCTTCTGTCAGTGACATTCAGATCCACAAATCAAGCCATGGAGTTCCTTCAGTTACAACATTCTGATGCTTTCAATTATCCTTAGAGCAACATTCACAAAGCCTGTGAAGCAATGGGTGCCTCCTTCCTTGTTTCAATTTCCTTATTTTTTCTGTGTTTACATCTTCCTGCTAGATTAGCTTGCTTTCAGCTTCTTGAACTGCTTCCAGCTTCAGGCACTTTGTCTAGAAAGCTCTTCTAGAGTTCTTTCTCATCTCCAATTAGCTAATTTCTGAGCTGTTCTAGCCAGCCATACCCCGGAAGGTCCCCTCTAGTGCCTCCTCTGCCCTAGTTAACTGCACATTTGTCCACTATTTTGTGCTTGTTATCTGGATCCTCTTCGAAGTGCAATCGTCGGAAGGGTAAGGTAGGGTAGGGCTGAGACTACGTGTCTCTATAGGAGCCTGGCACAAGGTATGCATTGAATAGAGAGGTCAGGAAAGGAGGCGTCAGGGAGACGGCGACCATTTTAAAAGGGTACTCTTTATGCAGGAAACTCTAACTGCTTCAGTGGGATTTTAGAAAAAAAAAAGTCATGAAAGAAGCAGGGAACGTTCGGTGAAGAAGAGGTTCAGAGGAAAGGGAGGCGGTTAAGAGGGGAACGGGACTGACTATAACCAAAACTGCCATATTTACATGTGCATACAGGACATTATCAGAGATAAACTTTTAAAAAACAGAAATAAAAGGGCGCTCTTAAAAAAGAAGTCAAACCAAAACGGGCTCGCTTAAGCACACGAGCCCTCAATCTTCTAGCCCGGCCGAAGGTCGCCTGCTCCACCCCACCCAGACCACGGCGTCTCTCCCTCAGACCCCAATCCCCGCGCGGACGCCCAGAGCCCCCGACACACCTCAAGCCGCAATGCTCACCTAAGACCTGGTCCTGCTCCGGGCCACAATGGATCCCGCCAAAAACTGAAACTGGACTCCGCCCAACTCTGACGTCGACGCGCTCGTTTGTAGAGAACGCTCGGATTGGCTACGCCGGAAATCTTGGACCACACAAATCCTTGGTGAGGGAAGCACCGCCTCTCAGAAGAGCAACCTGATTGGTGTAGGTTGTCAGACGCCATCTTTGTTATGGGCAAAGGACTTCCGGTTGGTGAAGCCGCAGGTTCCCGTTACTAAAATAGGGAGTCTGGCGCCCTCTAGCGGTAAGGAGTTCAAGCATTTTTACCCACTCCTGAGCTCCAGCCCCTCTCTGTAAGTGGAGGGTAGGGACTAAAGAAGCCTAAACTTCTACCAAGCGACACTCACCGCTGTCCTCACAGGTTTCCCGGATGTAAGTAAGTAAACCTTCGAAGTCCGAACCAGTTTTGCTGATCCCGTACCCAGTTTAGGTATTACGATTTAAATAGAGAGAGATGGAAGCTTCTACTTTTCACTCTGTCTGACCTACGGGAACTAACATTTCTTCAGATTTTGTTTCTCCACCTGTAAACGAAGGAATGGCTAGATGGTATTTTTGGATTCAGAAAACAGTATTAATAGAATAATGCAGATCTGGGGAACTAGATTATGTCAGAGTTGAGAATAATTTATCAGATCATTCTTTAGTAAAATTTAAACTTTACTTACAAATGCTTATGCATAGTATTAAAACCATTTTCCAAGTGCAGAATGTTTAGCCTCCATAATTCCAAAGACTTCCACACACAGTTTTGTTGATGTTTGAGACAGGGTCTCTTCTTGTAGCTCTGGCCCTGAACTTTCTACGTAGATCAGGTGAGCCTTGAACTCTCAGACTCTGCTTCCCACGTGCTGGGATTAGAGCCTGCCTGGATTATTTTAACAGTATGCAGCAGGCCATGGGGTGTCCTGGAATTCCTCCTCCCTCCCTTCCCTCTCTTCTTCTTTTCCTTTGTGCTGATGATTGAATTAAGGTGTTCATGGATGCTAAGCAAGCCCTGTGCCACACCCCTGGCCTAGAATTCTTGAAACCTTCTGCCTCAGCTTCCAGAGTGCATACATACCCAGCTCCAAATGACACTATTTAGAGACTGAATTCATCCACTAATTGGTTTTAGATAAGACAGCATTGGTGTCTCTATCTCTCCACTGTGTTCACATGGTGTGTAACTAGAAAACAAAGAGTCCTGATGCCATGGACATGGATTTTTTTCTTGTACCATGGGTATTTTTTTTTTTTTTTTTTTTTGGAGACAGGGCTTCTCTGTGTAGCCCTGGATGTCCTGGAACTCACTCTGTAGACCAGGCTGGCCTCAAAGTGGTCTGCCTGCCTCTGCCTCCCAAGTGCCGGAATTAAGGCATGCGCCATCACTGCCCAGCATACCATGGGTATTAATGCTCCATTTATGAACTCCCATATCATCATTATTAAAGCCTGTGCTACTATCTCAGCTTTAAGAGTAATTCTGGAGTGAAAATTTCACAGGGATAAGCTTCAGTAATTAGATGGGCCAGTTCTTGTTGGTACTCTCTAGCTCCTTTCTTCCATGTGACTTTACAGGTAACCTTTGCCTCCCACGGGATTCGAGGAATAAGGAATAGTATCAATCTAAGGGCTCAAGCACAAAGGGACATGGAGAGCCAAGCAAGTTGTAGTAATTGGTTTAGTGGTTTGAGGAAAGAGGAGGTAGTGATTTGGGGGGAAAATCAAAATCAAATGCATGTGGGATATTGAGGAGAGAGAAGGAGGGCAGGGGACAGTCAGATTGAGGCGAGCCAGGAAACAGGACGACAGGAAGGCCAAGAACAAAGCTTACCACTCCTGCTCTCTGTGACCCACTTCCTCCAACGAGGCCCCATCTTCCACAGTCCTAACACCTTCCAGGAGTCTTTTGTTTTTTGTTTTGTTTTGTTTTGTTTTGAGACAGGCTCTCTCTGTGTAGACTCAGCTGTCCTGGAAAGTTCTCTGTAGACCAGGCTGGCCTTGAACTCAGAGGTTCACCTGCTTCTGCCTCCTAAATGCTAAGATTAAAGGTGTATGCCACCACCACACAGTAGCTGGTCTTCTGCTACTCTGTGAGTTCTTCTTTCTTCCACCCTTTTCCACCCCTTTTCTTCTACCCTTTCTTTTTTTCTTTTTTCTTTTTTCTTTGTTTTTTCGAGACAGGGTTTCTCTCTATAGCCCTGGCTGTCCTGGAACTCACTCTGTAGACCAGGCTGGCCTCAAACTCAGAAATCCGCCTGCCTCTGCCTCCCAAGTGCTGGGATTAAAGGCGTGGGCCACCACTGCCTGGCTCTTCTACCCTTTCAATCCCCCAACACTAGATAAAAGAAAAAAGGTTAAAGAAAAGAGATCCCTGAATAAAGTCAGGTGTCAGAAACGGGGTGACATTGTTAGACTACTTCCTGCTGATTAGCGATGTTCAAGTTCCTTGGGGCAAGTTTGATCTTTGTCATCAGGATATCTAATTTCTTCTTGTTATTGTTTCTTCTTTGCACATGACTAATAAACTGTGACCAACATCAACCAACACCCCACCTGGTTTCTGGCATTTATAAACCTTCCAAAAAGTCCCCAGAATTCCAAACATCACAAAATCAAAGAAACTACCTGCAGCTGTCAAAATCACACCCCCACCACAGCACGACAAGGCAAACCATAGTTAGCTGCTGTCAGAGCTGAAGCAACCCTATATTCCACACACCAAGACATATTAAGATATTTTTGTGTTTTTTTTTTTTAAAGAAACCAAAATTCCAAAATTGTCACACCACCCGGCTTCCGGTAGTCTACTCAAACCTGGAATCTACATGATCTGCAAGCTCCTCATCTGAACATTGCTTCTCCTGGGGGCCAGGCCCTCAATACAGGAAGCTTTTGAGGCAGACACTGCTTATCTAAAGCCTTAACGCTAAGAGAGCGATGATGAAGGGCCCAGGAGCAGCTTGCTCTTCAGCCTAAGGCTCTGAGGAAAGCTTGCACTCTCTTTAGAAGAGCGAAGGCCACGCGTCAGCTTTAAACTATTTTGCAGGGCTGTTTTTGCTTTGCTTCTGTTATGATTTGTTGTGTGGCTCTGGCTGGCTTTGAACTCCCGGTAGTCCTCCTGCCTCAGCCTCCCAAGTGGTGCTATTAGAAATATGTAGTGGTTCTTAATTTGGGGGGATAGGGTAGTGCTGGGGGTGGGGTGGGGTAGGTGCTCATAGACCTCTTTGAGAAAATAATAATCTAGTAGGGTTTTTTCCCACGTACGTCAAGAATTTGTATGCTTTTCAGTGGTTTGTATTATTTCTGGAAACTAGTCCAGATGCCTCTCCAATTAAAAGCTTCTGATGCTGGGTGTGGTGGTGACACACACTTTAATCCCAGCACTGGGGAGGCACAGACAGTAGATCTTTGTGGGTTCAAGGCCAGCCTGGTCCAGAGAGAGAGTTTTAGGAGCTGCTGGTGCAGAAGGCCAGAAATTGGGAAGAAGAGGGACCAATGATCAAAACGGCCAGAGCAGGAAGGCCAGGGGCCAATGATCAAAACGGCCAGAGCAGGAAGACCAGGGGCCAATGATCAAAATGGCCAGAGCAGGAAGGACAAAAGCTGTTTTCACCCTGAAGCCCCGCCCTTCATGTGGCCCCATTCTTATCCTCAAGTATTAGTTGATTGCATCTGTGTGGCCTTGCTTCTTCTGTTCCCAATGTTCTAGTCTTGATTGTAGCTTTCCAGTGTATTGACAGTGTTTGAAAAACATGTACAGCCGGGCATGGTGGCACACGCCTTTAATTCCAGCACTCCGGAGGCAGAGGCAGGCAGATTTCTGAGTTAGAGGCCAGCGTGGTCTACAGAGTGAGTTCCAGGACAGCTAGGGATACACAGAAACCCTGTCTCGAGAAAAAAAAAAAAGAAAAACATGTACATATACATTTACATACACACACACACACACACACACACACACACACTAAACAATGAACACAACTTAATAACAAAACAATAGCAACAATCAGAAACTTAAGTCTCTACTCAACACTGAACTGGCTATTTTAGGTCTTTTCTATTAATACTTTTCCATTTAAGATTTTAGATGTTACTTTGTTGATATTCACAAAATAGCTTGCCAGGATTTTGACTGGAATTACATTAATGTTAGAACTGACATCTTGAAATTTTTATATGTATAGAATGTGTTTTGAAAATCCTATGAATGAATACAATGTCAATCAGATCATTCTCCATTACTCTGTCTTGTTCCCACCCATTCCTGCTGATCTCCTTCCCAACTAACCCTCCTGTTATGGTCATGTCTTAATAAACCCACTGAGTTTCACTTGTGTTGCCTGCATGAGCATAGGGGAGTTTCTTAGTAATGTGTGGGCAACTTACCAGTGTTACATTGGGAGAACTCCCCCTCCCTCAGACTGAAAGGAAATATTTGCTACCGTGTATGTGTTTGTACACAAAGTGGTTAATACACAAAATATCAGCCACCGTAAATGGAATAAAACCCAGTAAACCAAGTATTGAAATTTTAAAATGGTCAAAGACCTGCAGTAGACATATAAGACTTATAAGTGGCCAAGAGGTATATAGAAGGCTCAAGATAACTGATCACTGGGAAAACACAAAGCCAAATGACACAATATGTTATCATCTATTAAGATGGCTATTATCATCAGAAAAAAAGGAAAGACAGACAGATGAGTGGACAGATAATATTAATAAAGATGAGGGGCTGGTGAGATGATTTGCTTGCCCTGTAAGCCTGGCAACCTGAGGGCTTTGCTCAGAGAGTAATATGATAGTCGCTAACTTTGATTGTCAGTGTGACTGGTGTTGCAAACCGCTCTGGAGATTAATACCTCTCTCCTTAGTTTCTGGAGAGGGAAGGGTTGACATCAAACATGAGCAGCAGGACTTGGCAGGTGGGGAGCCCAGTGCGATCAAGGCATCTCTCTCTGCTCCCTGGCCTCCCATGGTGTAAGCTGCCCAGTTCCACCACAGCCTCCCCACCATGAAGGACCAGAACCTTTGGCACACTGAGCCTTAAGACACTTTTGATGTACCACAATTTCTGTATCCACTCCTCTGTTGAGGGACATCTGGGTTGTTTCCAGGTTCTG
>NW_022196913.1:2038239-2041475 GCF_008632895.1 Mastomys coucha
GGGGAAACTGGGAATGGAGAAATTTACATGTAAATAAAGAAAATATCTAATAAAAAAAAGAAAACAAACAAACAAAAAGACACTTTTGAAACCTCTGACACACACTTAAGAAACTTTTCTTCCTTTTTCATTTTTGGTCAGATATTTCATCACAACAGCAAAAGTCTGATTAACACAGGAAGATAAAATGTGGGAGATGACTATTCAGGCAGGAAGGTAACATGCATAGTCAGATGTGGTGGCACACGCCTTTAGCTACAATACTCACAGGAGGGAGGCAGATGGATCTCTGTTTGAAGCCAGCCTGGTCCACAAAATGAGTTCCAGGTCAGCCAGGGCTACATAGTGCAACCCTGTCTCAAAAAAAAGCAAAATAAAGAAGAAAAGAAAGAAAATAACATGCTAGCTGGTAACTTACAACAAGGCCTTAGGGTAGATAGATTAAATAAATCAGATAGCCGGGCAGTGGTGTCTCATGCCTTTAATCCCAGCACTTGGGAGGCAGAGGCAGGCGGATTTCTGAGTTTGAGGCCAGCCTGATCTATAGAGTGAGTTCCAGGACAGCCAGGGCTACACAGAGAAACCTTGTCTCAAAACAAAACAAAACAAAACAAAACAAAACAAAACAAAAAAAACCAAAAAACAAATAAATGAATGAATAAATAAGTCAAACAACACACAAGAGAGTTTACAAGTTATTTACTAAACTGTTGCTATAGTCTTAGTATACAAATTATTAGTCACTATTCTGTACAGTAGATCACTACAGATTATCCCTTCTGAGTCTTTGTACCTTTGTACCAGCATCTCCCCTTTCCTCCTGTCCTGCTAACCACCATTCAGCTACATTTCTTCAGGGTCCACATGTGAGTGAGATCATGTGATATCTATGACAGGCTTATTTCCCTGGACATGATGTCCTCCATGTCCTTCTATGTTACCAAGGGATATAATCTCCTTTTCCAAGGCTGGACACTACTTCACTATATCAGTATATATCAGTCTCCTTATCACATCCCAGGGAATGGATACCTAGGTTGCACTGTACCCTAGCTGCTGTGGAAAGATGCTGCTGTACATGGATCTCTCTACAAGTCTTAATCTGAACATGCCTTCATTTGTAATCCTCTTCATGATCAAACACATGTTTTGCTCATAGTCTTATTAAGACCACTTGAGTTTTCACTTCACAGTTTGCATTTATCAGGTAATTATACCTGTACAAAGTAAAAGGATTTTCCCAGTAACTTCATTGTGAAACGGTTTGGTTTCCTCCTGTATCTGGGATACTATAAAAACCTACTTTATCCAGTATAAAATAGTAAAGAAATTTATACTAGAAACAATAAGAAAAGAAAAAATGTCATTGTAATTTTGGAAATGTCATTAGCAAACATTGTCCGTAGGGCCTGAGGGGATCTAATCTAACTACTGTCTTGGAAGGGGTAACTGTCCAGGTGTGAGGATGAACTGTCATCTGAATACCATGTTCCATTGAGATGAATGAACTATTTTGATTTTATTTAAATACACCTCTGTGTATATTTAACCAGAGGCCCTATAGTAAACACAAAACAATTTTCTTAAATGTTTTAGGACTTGACGCTGCTTACTTTTGGACTTGTTTAGTTCTCGGTAACTGTTTTAACACAAAATATGGCAAATCCCCATTATTTTGTGTAAACCTATCTGGCCACGAGCTGGTGATCTCCTGCCTCGGTCTCCCATGTGCTAGAACTAGGAGATGCTAGGCATGCTATGCATCACCTCACATGGCTCTGTTTACCTTTATATCAGGAATCTCATTCAAACATGCACTGGCCCTCTATTAAAAGGACCTGCTCCTATTTACATTGATCAAAACATCTCAGTATTAAGCTTATATTAAGTCTAGTGAGCTTAATACAGAATATATATACTACAGTGTGGCTGGTCATATATGAGCAGCAGAACAGACATTATCACAAAAGTTTGCTTTGTTATAACTGATGTCTGTAAGCTGCTACTTCATCTGTAAAGAAAATAGCCGTAAAACCATGTACTGTACTAGCCTATACACCTCCAGTACAGAGACTAAACAGCTGAGGGAGTACTCCAGTCCTGAGCTACATCCCTATCTCTCAGCTGTCCTGGTATCAGCAGATACCAGTGTTCAGCCAGAAAGAGCCATATGTAACTTCCACATAAGTATACACAGAACAAGATGCCTGCTGGGCAAAGATTTATCTAGAAAAACACTGCAGCCGCGTTTCTCGACCACTCCATTTCCTGCCTCTTACAAGGTTCTCACCCGTCAGTGAGTTTCTCCCACATCATTTCATGAGCTTGGTCACATGGTGTCCCACATCTGGCTGACCGCTCTCAGCCACTCTCAGGAGCTCTCTTATTGGAAGGGTGCTAATTAGATTCTTCTTTGTGACTTCCTGTTGGCCCAGAAGATGCTCTCCTTAGGAGGGGTACATTTCTTTCTCCAGAAATAAGGATAGTGTGGCAAAAATATTTGTGTGACAATAAAGAAGACAGAAGTACAAGTGTTGGAGGAGAAATCTGGCATTTACCAAAAGCTTTGGGGAGTGGAGAGAACACTCAAATGATGCAGTCCATCACATGGATCTGAAGAGTGTCAATGTCTGGCAGGACCTCCCCACACTTGGGGCATGAGTGAACCGGAATACTGCGAGGCTGCTGCCCGTGTTGCCAGCTCATGTCCTCAGCTCCTGGGAAGAAACAAGAAGTGACAAGTGCCGTCACTTTGGGCTGGACTTAGTAACAGATGGTTACTGTGAGCATCTGTTAAATTAGACGTCAGCATTGAGTGGGTACAGATGTATACTTTCGGATCACTAGCGGGAATCGTCACTATGAACACAGAGAAACTAGAACTAGGGTTTGTTCCTTAGATCGCATCTGTAGTTCAAGGTCTGTGAAACCTTGAACAGGGACAGGACAAGACATGGTCTGCTAAGAATTAAACCCGCAAGAGAGTAAGACACAGATGAGAATATAAGCCAAAGAGGGAGCGATGAGAGGGGCTGGGGAGGATTCTTGGAAGGACATGCCCTCTCTCTCCGAAGCAGACAGCAATCTCTATTCAGTTGAAGGAGAACTTCCAGGACTCTAGATTACTGCTCATTGTTGAGCTACGGATGAGGTGGGGAAGCCGGGTGCGGATGCAGTATATATTAGTGTGTGTATATATATATATATATATATATATATATATATATATATATATA
>NW_022196913.1:2041719-2047610 GCF_008632895.1 Mastomys coucha
ATGGTATGATAGATGATTCCACTACTTGGGAATGTGAGTTAAAATGAACCCACCCCTTGTCTTGTCGGCAGCCTCAGGCCCTAGGGGTCCAGCAGGATCGAGGGCCCGGGCTCTGTAGCCAGGCCCTGTTTTGTCAGGTAGGAAGCACCTTTCCAGGGACTTATGTACTGATTCTCAGGTGCAACACTATTGTGGGAAGGCTGTGGGACCTTTGGAAGGTGGGAGTAGGTCACAGAAAGTATGTTGGGGCTCAGGGCCCTGACCCTGGCCTTGTCTCTGCCTCCTGCACACCATGATATGAACAGCATCCTCCTTCCACATGTTTGTACTGTCATGATGTTCTTCATAAAACATATATGAAATGCATCCCAACTCTACATAGATCTTTGGTCAATAAATTTTTCTATTAATGCTGAAAACTGCTTCTGCTTCCAGGGTTTCATTGTTATATGTTCATATATATATATATATACTAATATATATATAATTAGTATATATGTTCATATATATATATATATATATATACTAATTATTTATTTATTAATTGATTGATTGATTGAGATAGACTAGCCCAGGCTGGCCTGGAGTTCTCAATCTTCCTGTCTCAGCCTCTCACATACAAGGACTACGGGCATGAGTCCCATTGGCTGCCAAACTTATTTTTAACTTGCTTTCCTATAAAAAGACTGTTGTGGGATGTGGGAGGGAGGGACAGACAGGAAACATAAAATGACATGCAAAGACCTAGTTTTCATTGTTGATATGGTATGATAGATGATTCCACTACTTGGGAATGTGAGTTAAAATGAACCCACCCCTTGTCTTGTCGGGGTGTTATCAGAAACCAGAGCAGGGCAGACTGTGAAGGCCCTCGGTCTGCTCTAGTACTTAGGGACCGTGTAATGTCTGTGAAGTTTACGATGGCATCTTGTTAGTAGAGCATTGCCATTAACATTTTTCCTAGCTATGTCTTTGAATTTTTTAAATCAAAAATCAAGGATACTACTTGTTTTGATAGCTTACTATATTTTACAGAACATTGTTACTTGTGTACTGATACCACCACATAATAAATCTAGCGCATGCATTTCGTCAGACCTGGACTTTGTCTAGCATTTCACGAGGATCTGGGTTTAATTTCAAGCATCACAAACAAAATAACTCAAAGCAGAACCCACTCTGTGAAGGCAAACAGAGGCTTGGAATGAACTGAAGAGGGTGATTTGGGTCAGCTAACCGACGCTGGAGTGACGACGCTGGAGTGACGTGGTACTTCCTGGCTGGAGGAGAGTCTGGGCTGAATGAAATGAGAGGGACTGAAATATCAGGGACTGAATTCTGGGGAAACAAGTGGTGTTGTGTTTTGACTGGTTCAATTTAGGAGCTATTCTCTACAATGTAGTCTGAAATCCTAGCTCATAGGTGACTCACCTCTTTGAAACAGGTAAGCCTGCTGGTCAGAGTCACTGGTTCTAGCCCCATGCCGGCACTGCATTTCCATCAGGGACTGCCTACTGGGATGAAAAGCAAGACTACCTGTGACGTTCTATAGCCCTGCAAGAGGACACCAGCAAGCAGACAACAGAAGGGTGAGCGTGGGAAACATACAAACACAAACCACCCGGTAGGGGGGAAGATACTAAGTCGGGCTTTATAGGATCAGGAAATAACCCAGCTCTACTTTTTTCTTTCCTTTTCTTTTTTTATTTTTTTAAGATGCATTTATTATATATACACACACACACACACACACACACACACACACACACACACACACACACACACACACACACACACAGTGTTTTGCCTGCATATACACCTGCAGGCCAGAAGAGAGCACCAGATCTTGCTGGGGACTGAACTCAGGACCTCTGGAAGTGCTCTTAACCTCTGAGCCATCTGTCCAGCCCCAGCCCCAGCCCCAGCCCCACGCCCTTTTTTAAATGTCAGGCCTTTTCTGTGTAGCCCTGGCTATCTGCAACTTGCTTTATAGACCAGGTAGACTCATATGTCTGCCTGTCTCTGCCTCCTAAGTTCTGGGATTAAGGGTGTGTGCCACCACTGCCCAGCTTCCAAACTCTTGATTGAGAGCAAAGTGGCATATTTCTGGATCAAGGCATTACAAAGCAATTAAATAGAACAAATTATTTTATTTGCTAAGAGGAAAAAAAATCCTTCATTTTCTAAAATATAATGAATTAAATCTGCAGAGTTCACAGTCACATGATATAAATTAAATTGAAGAACAATGTCTATAATGATCACTTTGTAACTTAAACAGAGAAAAAAAGTCAGTATTATCTTCCTTAAAAAATACTATGTTGGGAGCCTGAAAGATGGCACAGCAGTTAAGACTATGTATCCTCTGACAGAGGGCCTGAGCTTGGTTCCTAGCACCCATACTGTGGTTCACAACAGTCTGTCCCTGCAGTTCAGGGGACTGGACACCTTCTTCTGACTTCTGCTGGCATTAGGCATGCATGTAGTATATATACAGACATGCAGGTAAAACAGTCATATAAGTAAGTCTTAAAAAGTTGGTTAAAAATATGGTGCAGGGATTTGTGTGGATACTGATATGTAAAATTATAATGCAGGTGGATGGTTGCTCTCCAAATTCCTGTGCCAAGGACCCAGCCTGTACACTGTTCCTTTGAAGAGATGGCCTTTTGCTAAGGGCACAGCCAGTACACCATTCCTCTGAGGCGCTGGCCTGTGCGCCAATCTCCTTGCTTTCTCTTACCTGCCTCCATCTTCAAAGTCATTGTTCTCTTTCAGCAAAACTGCAAGCTGCAAGGCCAGCTGCTCCTTTTCTTCATGAATCTTCTCCCTGGCTGCTCTCTCAGCATGAAAATCTGAGCAGTACACCTCCATCTGTTAGAGGGAAAGTTAAGTTACCATGGAGACGAGCATGGATTCAGGAGGATCTGACCCTGACCTGAGATCAGGGTCCATGCTGCACCTGAAGACAGGCTTCGGGAATGACAGACTTGTGTTGTGAACTGGGGTGATAAATCATGGCTTTCCAATGTCTTTAAATGGTAGGTATAAGCTGCATGTGTGTGGGTGCTTTAAACAATAGGAACTCCTAAACTGAACTGATAAATGGCTTAAGGGATACATGAATCATTAATTCAGTAAAATATTTAAAAAAAAATAGAACTCAGGAATAATATAGTAAATGGCTTACCAGAATGTTGGTCTTAAGGTAAATTTAAAATAAATAAATATACAGTATTTGTTGAACTCCAGACATGTGTAAGGTTTTATGGTGGTTGCTTCTTTGACTTCACCAAAAGTCCTCAGAATCAGCACGTGATGGAGGCAGGAGACTCGTGTCTGTTCAGGTCTATGTTGCAAGTCCTGGGCTACATAGCACGACCCTGTCTTTTAAACCCCTGGAAATATAAACTCATCACTTTTCTAAGGAGCTTAATAGTCCTTAGTCTTAGGAAAATCTAGCTGAGCATGGTAGTGCTGGCCTGTGAGTTAGTGTTCTACAGGCAGAGACAAGAGGAGGTTGAGTTCTAGCCTAGTCTGGGCTATGTGGCAAGACTGTATCAAAAAAGAAATGTTTAGTGACCTCAGTGTTTGAGCCTAGATAGAGGTCTTATTTTCCTGACTCTTCCATGTATCAAGCCACTTCCTCTACATGTGGGGTCACCAGCTTCACTCTGACTCCAGTGATGTTCATGTCCTGGTATAGAGATTCTTGTGTGGTCTATTCCCAAAATAGGGCCAGCCTGTGTAATTACTAAAATGCTCCAGAAGGGGTGGGGGTGGACTCTGCAACCACATCATAAGGCACCGTGGCTCATGCATTGCTCTCTCCTGGATCACTTGCTTTGGAGGAGGTCAGCTGCCATGCCATGAGCAGTACTCTGGAGAGGCTCACAGAGGGAGGCCTCCTGACAGTCATGTGACTGAGTCATCTTGGACGTAGCCTGCCAAGTCCATTTTTAGTGTGGCCTCATGAGACTGAGCCAGACCTCCCTTCTGAGTCGATCCTGGATTTTTCATTCATAGAGTCTGAACTTGAGATGACAGATGTTTGCTTCTATTTCAGCTGCTATGCTTTGGGCATAATATGCCACATAGAAACACAGATCACTGATATATTATTAGAATAATTTCATTGTTTTCAAATTATAACATAAAACAATCAATTTCACAATGAATGGAGGTGATCCGAACATTGCTTTAATAGCAGTTTTTAAATCTTCTTTTGCTTTATTTTTTTAAAGATTTATTTTTATGTGCATTGGTGTTTTGCCTGCATGTATGTTTGTGTGAGGGTGCCAGATCTCCTGGAATTGAAGCCACAGACAACATGAGCTGCCATGTAGTACTGGGAATTGAACCCACATCCTCTGGAAGAGCAGCCACTGAGCTATCAACCACTTAGCCATCTCTCCAGCCCCATTTTGTTTTAATTTTTTGAGGCAATGTCTCCCTGTGTAGCCCAAAGTGGCTTAGAGCTCAATATGCAGACCAGGTTCACTGCAAATGAGGCCATGCATTTGTCACATGATCTGCCCTGAATATTAAAGATTGCACACATGCATCATCATACTGGGTGCCAAGGTTTCTTTTTTAAAAAAAGATTATTATTTTGTGTATGTATGTGCTCATGAGCAAGAGCTGTGCATGCTAAGCCCTTCTCCAGTCCCCTGGTGCCAAGTTTTCAGCTTACTATGTTTAAAACTGGCCTTTGAATTTCATGGCTTTGGGTCATAGTATCTATTATTGTTTAAAGGAAATAAAAATCTAAGCCTTGCATAGTGCTATACATCTGTTTTCTGCACTTGGGTAGTAACACAAAGGGGTCATGAGTTTGGGGCCAGCCCAAACTACACAGTGACATCTTGTCTAAAAAAAAAATCTATTATGTCAAAACTATAATTACCAGAAGGTATGTAATATACATATATTACAAACATCATTTTAGGAGGGTCCTATTATTTCTGGATGATGCAGCATCTTATGGTGCATGGTAAATAGTCATGATGGAGACTCACTTCTTTGATGGGGAATCTCTGAGCTATCTATTCCTGTATCAACGCTGAGAGCAATATCTACCCTCTGCTGTGCAGAAGCCAGAGTTGCTGAATGAATAAGGGCATTACTAAAACCAACAACCATGTGTAGTCATGACATAGACACAAGACCACAGGGCAGAAAACTCAGCAATGTGGGCTCCCCAAGGGAAACCAAGGCTCCAGGAGGCAGGCTCCCATGATGTTCCTGTAGTAACAATATTAAAGCCACAGCCACAGACAGAGTGGAGTTTGTCCACAATGGGCAGCTGGTGATAATGAGCCCTTGGGTAGCATAGAAACTACTGGTATCATTACTAAAAAACATCCACAAGGATGTAAAGACACTGGGGCCTCCTGAGAGAGTTCTGGTCATGTATTTTTGTAAGATAAACTGGTAGTATTTAATTTTAAAATTAGCAATGTACTTAATGATGTAATGACTCCCCCTTCCCCCACTGTGTGTGCACATACATCTGTGTGTGGGTGCATATGTGAACATGTCCATGTGGAAGCTGGAGGACAACTTCAGATGTCATTCCTCAGGGACCATCCCCTTTGGTTTTTGAGATAGCATCTGTCACTGGCCTTGAACTCCCCAGGTGTGCTAGACTGGCTGACCCAGGAACTCAGGGATTTCAGCACTCCGATCACAAGTAAATGCTACCATGCCCAATGTTTTTTTAAACTTGTGTCTAGTATTTCTATTTAATAGCAACTTTTAAGAAAAAGACCCATATAAAGCTAGGCATGGTAACACGCCTATAATCCCAGTATTTGGAAAGTAGAGACAGAAAGATCAGGGGTTCAAGGCCATCCTTGGCTACATAGCAAGTTTATGGCTAGCCCATCTTT
>NW_022196913.1:2047620-2065465 GCF_008632895.1 Mastomys coucha
AGAACCCACTTTCCCCCAAACACCATTTATAATAAACAGTATAAATTACAAAAATAGGGGGCTGGTGAAATGGCTCAGCGTGTAAGAGAACTGACAGCTCTTACAAAGGTCCTGAGTTCAAATCCCAGCAACCACATGGTGGCTCACAACCACTCATAATGAGATCCGATACCTTCTTCTGGTGTGTCTGAAGTCAGCTACAGTGTACTTATGTACAATAATAAATAAATCTTTGGGGAAGCAGGGACTGAGCGAGCGGCGTTGATTGGAGTGAGAGGGTTTACTGGAGCAAGCAGGGGTCCTAAATATTCAGTTCCCCAAAACCACATGAAGGCTCACAACCATCTGTACAGCTACAGTGTACTCACATACATAAAGTAAATAAATAAATCCTAAAAATAATAAATTATAAAAATACTTAGAAATAAGTCTCATACTAGTACCCTGGAGTCTAAGGCTGGCCTTGAACTATTAATTTCCCTGCCTTTATTTCTCAAGTGCTAAAATTTCAGGTGTGCACAACCATGCCTGACTTTCACTTTTTAAAAAATCCATTAGGTAGGCATAGTGGTGCAGGCCTTTAGTCCCAGGACTTGTAAAGCAGAGGCAGGCTGGTCACTGTGAGTTCAAGGTCAACCTGGTCTATATAGTAAATTCCAAGTCAGCCAGTACTAAACAGTGAGACCATGTAGTGACAAAACAGACAAAAAGAATGAGGAGGAGGAGGAGGAAGAAGAGGAAGAAGGAGGAGAAGGGGAAGGAGGAGGAGAAAACTGGCAGAAAGAATGTAAAAAAATCACTGTTATGTTAAGCACTGCCATTTTCACACTTGAAATGTGCTCAGGGTATGTCACTCAGCTCAGGTTCTAGACCACATCTCACCTGAGCCCTGAGGACAGCCATGGTGTCCAGGTCCTCCTCCTGCTTAGCAATGGTCTGCTTCATCTCATCCATCTGGAGTTGTTTGGATGCCAGAGCCTGCTCTGCCAGCACCAGCTTCTCGCTGAGCTCTTGCAGCAATATCTTGTCTACCTTTTCTGTCTGAAAAATACAACTTCATTCTAGAAATGGCTTGGAAACTATACAGCCTATTTTAGGAAAATATAAAGGTCTACTCGTAAGAACTGTCAGCTCCAGTCTGTTGCTTAGCCATGACAATCCATTCAGGAAGCTGTAGTTACTTGTCACTTGCAAATAAGCACTTCCTAGGCTAAAACACTTTCTTAGAAGAAAACATTGAGTGAGTATAGCACTGTTCCCAGTAGAGGAGTTCAGATCTTCAGCACACATCAACACCAGATCACGTGAAATGCGCCAAGATAACAAGCCTACTCTGATGAGCTTGCTTATCTTGTTAAACAATTATTTATCTTGTTACTTTGGCTTTGAAAACATGTTTATTTTTAAAAGGGATCAGGTCCTTGCCGAGCACTGGGGCTCACACCTTTAATAGAAGAACTCTGGAGGCAGGGGCAGGTAGAACTTTGAGTTCAAGGCCAGTCTATGTATGTAGTGAGTTCCAGGCTAGCCAAGGCCACATAAAGATTCTTTCTCTAAATAAATAAATAAATAAATAAATAAATGGTTCTTTTTTTGAAGCTATAGTTTAAGAGTTATAAAATTCTTTCGTTTTTTTAATGAAGTAAAAAGGCCTGGGGATTATCCAGTCACTAAAGTGCCTGCTGTGTGTATGAGGACCTGAGTCCAGTTGCTCTGCATCCATCTAAAAGGCAGATATGGTGATGACTCTTGCTTGTAACCCTAGTTCTGAGTATCCAGAGACAGAAGGGTCCCTGGTTTGCTGGTCAGCTAGCCTAGCCAATTGGTAAGCTTCAATAAGAGAGACCCTCAGAAACTAAGGTGGCCTGTCTCAAAAAATACCAAACATCAACTTCTGGCCTCCGCATGTACACACCAATATGTATGTGGACATCATCCCCTACACCTTGCTCCCCCAGACCCCGGAAAAGGAAAAGAAAACATGGGCGTATGTCAGAGGCCTATGCAGTAGGCTTGTAAGTTCAGGGTCTGCTCAAGTAACTCTGATACCCTGTAAGAGGCAAAGGCAGAAGAGGATGTAGCTCAATAGTAGAACATTTGCCTAGCATGCAGGAGGCCCTAGGTTTATTCCCCGCCATAGGAAGGAAGAAATAAGAAATATCCCCTGAAGATGTGAAGGAGGGTGTAAAAGAAGGGGTGGGGATAAAGAGCATATATACAAGAGTATTTATAGCCTTATAAATGGAGATTTAACTCAAAGACTCCACGGTCTGTAGATTTTACCATGTTGACCATTGTAACTAATTTAAATTAAATGCTGTAAACCCAGGGTTCCAAGTTCACTGCCAGCAGGCAGGATGCCCTTGCACAATCTCATTCAGCAGATGGCCAGAGCCAGTTGTCTCCCTATGCAGTTGACAAGGAGCCCTGGCTCTCCACTCTCCTGCAGACACACCCTCAGGAAGCAGGAAAAGCCCGTGCCCTGCCTGGTAGACATCAGCACCACTTCCACACACAAGTCACGTCTTCTATACAGGCTGGGCATCAAAAGCTGTAATAATTCTGTTACAACTGATAAACTGCAAAGCAATTCTTGAAAGTAGACTTAGTTGAGGGGCCATGCAGTGTTTTTTGTATACGTAACATTCAGTGGTTCCATCCCCCAGGCTACGGAAGCACATTGGCTCTATAAGTACCTGTTGCTTGGTTAGTTCTTCAATTGTTTTCAGCGCTTTATTATGTTCTTGAAGGAGTTTGTTGTGAGTTGCCTGCAGAGTGGCCAACCTGGATCTATTAGAATGTAATATTAAAAATGGAATAATGAGGGAAATATCACAGAAACCCATCCTCCTGTCTCCCTAACAGACTTTGAAAACCCTGTCTTTTTTCATGCCACCAACTTTTAACTCGTGGCTTGACATGACCAGGAGTCACCTGAGAAAAGTCTCAGTGAGAGATTGCTTTCATCAGGTTGGCTCAGGGGCCTGTCTGTGAGGTTGTCTGGATTGCCTTCACCACATGAAAGAGGTGACACCTGCCAGTCCCTAGCTTAGGGCTCTAGATTATCCCAGCACTCAGGTGTAAGAAAGAGGCAGGTGAATCTCTGTGAGTTCAAGACCAGCCTGGCTTACAGAATGACTTCTGGGACAGCTACAGATACACAGACAAATCCTGTCTCAAGAAACAAAACTGAACAGTTAGACATAGAAAAAGCAAGCTGAGAACCAAGCATTCTCCTCTCTCTGCTCTTGACTATGGACGTGATATGAATGGCTGCTTCCAGCCCAGGGTACCTTGAATTCCAATAAGGGCCTGGACCATGGACTGTAAGCCAAGATAAACCCTTTGTCCACTAAGTTGCCTTGTCAGGCTATTTTATCATGGAACAAAGTGAAACTACAGTGGCCACATATCAGCATTTTTCTTGCTTTCAAAGAAAATGCTATCTTCCAAAAGACTGTCTTTATCTCAAAAGATAGAATAAAAATAATTTCATACTTTTGCTACAATACAACTCAAATTTAATTCTCCCCGAGTCTCTCAGACATCTAGTTTCCAGATGGCAAAACAGATTTTAACCCATGACTCTTGCGTCCTTCCCCCATCTGTATTTGTCCAGCTGTCCTTCCCCTTCTGGTGGGGAGTCTGACCCGCACCACCCTGCCCCACCCTGCCCATGCGCACGCTCACTTCTCCTCCTCTGTCTTGGCCTGCTCCATCTTGATTTCAGAGCGCATGCTCTCCACCTGCAGCTCTAACTTCCTGTTACTATAAAGGAGCTCTTGCTTTTCAGTCAGCTCTGATGGGGTTGCAGAGTTCTTCCTCTCCAGAGCCTGACACCTGAAAAAGATGAATATCTCGTGAGGAGAAACAACCTTTGTCACTCTCCCTGGCTTCTGCACAAATCCTCAGAAGGACATCAAGTACAGAGTGTGGCAGGGCTATAGGATTTTTATAGGCAAAATACTCTGTTCTTTTGCTTCATGTTTGCTTTTTTGTCATATCCTCCCGCCTTGTGGTGGGTGGGATATTTTAAATATGGTGATATTTTAACGCAACCTGGTAGTGAACTAAGGAGCATCTTACAGGAAAATCCCCAGCACCCTTCAGAATCTACAGTCTGATTTCTGACGAGGATTCAGTAAGCCTCTGAACATGAGAGCAGAAAGATAATGTGAGTGGAATAGCAATACCCAAATGCATTATGGCTCTGTGCAGGGCGCTAATGCCACGCACAGCAAACCTCTCACATCACAATACCATATCTACATATGCAGTGTAGCTCTGGACAAGGGTCCTAGAGGCTGGTGCCCTTCACAGAATGGTGGTGCAAGTCCTCTTGTGCCCTGGTGACTCGTGCGACAACAATGGCTTCAGGAGTACACCCCAACACCAAGCTCTCTTTCCTGAATCATCTATCATATATCCCTGCTTTGTTTTAGTCAGTAATACAGTAACAAAACTGTTTGGATACAGTAACACACTTCACAAATCATGCGAGGACATTAAATGAGTTATTACTTTTCTTGAAGTCTCTTCTTTATCAGCTCAGCCTCACTGAGTTTTGTGTGCGCCTCTTGAAGCTCCTTAAACAGAGAGGTCACTTGAATGCTCAGGGTTTCTACTTCGCTTCCCACCTGTCAGACATATCAGACATTCATGTAAAGCGGATCGTTAGAGAGGAGATGAACCTTGTGAGAGAGGACAGTGTGGACTACTAGCAGCCAGCTAACACTGATACCCTACACAGGCTTGATTTGTGCAAGACTTCCCCAAGTGACTTATGTGAAAAGCAATCTTCTGGGAAAACTTCTATTTCTGTGTAGCATACCCACTACCCACTATCAGTCAGAGCATGTATGGTAATGGATTTACAGCTAAACCTAGTCCTACTCATGCTTCTGGGATCAGAGGTCACCAGGCCAAAGTACAACCTTATTCATGTGGGGAAAGACTCAAGAATCTATATTGCCTTACCAAGGTCTGCTTCTAGCTTATGCAATTATTTCTGTTAGCCAGCTCTTTTCCTGGCAGCCTGCCAATTACCAATTTGCCTATGAGTTTTATAAGAGCTTAGAAACGTCAATACTGTCCCATTAACTATTGGTCCATTTCAGTTAATGGTTTGCTGCTCTGGCAGTCCTGTCTTCATCTAAGTTCATCCTGTTCTCTCTCCACCTCCCCTACCCCCGTTTTGCTTTTGTAGCCAGGCTGATTTGGAACTGGCTGTCACATAAGCTGTCCTTAAATTTGAAATCCACCTGCCTCAGCCTACCAGGCACTGGAATCATAGGGGTATGCACCTATGATTGTACCAGTCTTCAGTGTTTTCCATTGTCTTAAAGTAGGGGCTCAGAGCCAGAGAAACTGCTGCACTCTGTAACCTTAGCATACCAAAGGCGGGAACATCAAGAGTCCTTCCCCTGGGCGACATAGTGAGTCAAGAGCTCAGCCTAGGCTGCATGATAACACAGTCTCAACATTTAAAAAATTTAAAAAAAGAGAGAACTGAAAGGGAAAGGAAGGACATAGCCAGTAGTGGTGTGTGTGTGTGTGTGTGTGCACGTGTGTGCACGTGTGTGCACGTGTGTGTGCACGTGTGTACGCGTGCGTGTGCATGTGTGCGTGTGTGTGCACGTGTGTGCGTGTGCGTGTGCATGCGTGTGTGCGTGTGCATGCGTGTGTGTGTGTGTGTGTATGTGTACTGATGAATACATGAACAGAAGGATCATTTTATTTGTCTCTCTTATAGACTACTGTGAACACCGTAACTTCCTGGCTTCAGGAACTTTTCTTAAGCTTAAAACTCTTCAGGCTCAAGGGCATATCTTATTCAAGTTATTCAGGAACTTTTTTTTTTCCCAATGTAACTCCCTTGTTCCTACCAGTGCTAAGACAGAGCCAAGATCTTCCCATTCTAAAAGTCTCAGAGCCATGTCCACAAAGGACATCTCATCATAACATAGTCAAAATACCCTTTTCTGGGGGTGGGTTAAGGATTTAGGAGATGACATCAGTCAAGAAGAGATATGAGTGTCTTATGTAGTATAGGCTGGGATACATCTTACTGACATGCACTTCAAATTCAGGATAAGGAAATGAAAGAGAAGTAGAAAATATTCAGTAACAAACAAGTTTCCATTTCTATGGTAAATAGTGCAACATAAGACTTGAACCCAGCAGCCACGTCACCAATGGGGACATGCCAGGGACATGCCAGTCCTTTGGAGGTGCTGTACCCACACTCTCTGGGCCTTTGTGCTCCTCTTCTTTGTCTGTTCTCCCCTCTGTCTGGGTCTCAATCGCAGAATGGCCATTTGCTTTCTTTTCAAAATCTGAAATTCTGGAAAAAACAAAACAAAACAACAACAACAACATAAGAATGTAAAGAAGTTTTACTTTCTGTTTAGACTTATGAGGACAAGCGGCTGTAGAGGCACTCGAACGCACACGTCAGAGCCTGGAGAAAGACAGGGTCTCAAAGTCTCTTTATATTGGCCTCTTTAGCAGTCATCTTGTTTTTATCCTAATGCTGACTAGAACTCCTGTGACTTAAGTTGAATACATACAGAACACAGATATCTTGATACAGATGAAGCAAAGAAGTGGGAGACTTTTGGCTAAGCAGATCTCAGAAAATATTCTCCTCTCATATTCTTTTTCAGTGAGTCAGTAGAGACTCACTTAGTAAAGTATACTGAGTAGTGTACTTTACTAAGAGGGAAAGGGTAAGAAAGGCATTGGATTAAGGAAATGGGATGCAACATAGGAGAGCTGAGGAGTTCTAGAGGATGCTGGCTAAGGGTGGCCTTAGGAACGACCACAAGGTAGGAGAATCAAGATACCTTAAGAACAACCATACTGAATTGAGTGTAATTAAGAGATTGGCTCCCTGGGAAAACTTGGAGCTACAACTAAACATCCCTTTCAAAACTCATAGTGAATTTTTGAGGGGTAAGAGAACTTTATTTTTAACTCACTCTCTCTCTCTCTCTCTCTCTCTCTCTCTCTCTCTCTCTCTCTCTCTCTCTCTCTCTCTCTCTCTCTCTCTCTCTCTCTCTCTCTCTCTCTCTCTCTCTCTCTCTCTGTGTGTGTGTGTGTGTGTGTGTGTGTGTGTGTGTGTGTGTGTGTGTGTATGTGTGTATGTGTGTGTGTGTGTGTGTGTGAATGCAGGAGTCAGGAGAGAACATAAGATCCCCTGGAGTTACAGGCAGTTGAGTCACTCAGTGTGGGTCCTGGGGCCTGGACATAGGCGTTCCTTAACAACAGTCTATGCTCTTGACTGCTGAGTATCTCCTCAGCCCTCCATGTGACACTTTGTTGCCATGGCGCTGTAGCAGCATGCCTTCAAGGTTATCATCTCAGGAGTGGGTTCCTAACAAAGGCTGGGTTAAGAGCTCTATTGTTTTCTGTGCAATGCCCCCAAACTATAGGCTGAAAACACTTCCATAGTTTACCACCTATCTAGCCTAGCACTCTGTTAGAGAAGCAGAAAACAGACCAACACACAGGCAACTTGTTAAATGGTTAATTTTGTACCGAGATCTAAAAGGTATAAAGTGACCACTGTATCGTGTATGTTTGACTGTAAGTGAGCACACTAGTACATTGTGTGCATGCACGTGTCTAAATGCACAGGGACAGGAGCAGAATAGGATCTCGAGGAAAGCTCAACATTATCAATTTCAGCTGGGAACAGGAGGTAGAGAAAGTCCCAGAAATGCATATACTGGGTGGCTGATGGTTGTGCAGGACAGTTCAGTCTTCCTCATTCATACCTAGTGGTCAATAGGTCATGATTAAAGTCTTCAAAAAATTAAGTAACAATTTAAACCATATTCATGAAGGCAGCTACTGAAAGAACCAGGCAAATGGATTGGAAGTGACTGAGAAGCAGGAAAGTTTATGTGGAAGGGGCTGCTCAGAGCACTGCTTCCCCCATAGGCTCCTGTCAAAGCAGTGCTTCACCATGGGAAGTTTGTAGAGACATTTTTGTTAATCATTATTCTGTTACAAACTGTAAACTCTAATTGGTATTCAGTTCCTATCTCTTTGGCTAGGCTGAATACATGGGCGGGTGAGACACCAGATGGTGCTGGCGCAAGGGTGAGCTTATCAACTGTAGAACGATTCACATTTGGCACAGGTTTTGACCTATATGTGAATTACAAGCTTTCTTAATTTTCTAGGGCAAATAATTCATTTTGGGTCATCTTTCCCTTGTTATTTATTTATTTATTTATTTATTTTTCAAAAACAAAAAACAAAAAAACAAAAAAAGCAAGGACTGTATTTCTTATACAACCTCTACTTACTGGCTTATTTAGAAAATATAAATTCACCGGGCAGTAGTGGCGCACGCCTTTGATCCCAGCACTTGGGAGGCAGAGGTGGGCGGATTCCAGCCTGGTCTACAGAGCGAGTTCCAGGACAGCCAAGGCTGCACAGAGAAACCCTGTCCTGAAAAACCAAAACAAATAAAAAAATAAAAAAAACAAACAAAAAACCCCTATATATATAAATTCAACTAGCTGTGGTTGTGCACACACTTTTAGTCACAGCCACGGTGGTCACAGGCAGGGGGCGGGGTCTCTATGAAATCAGCATGGTCTACCATAGCATGTTCCAGGCCACCCAGGACCACATAGTGAGAGCCTATCTCAAACAAAACAAAACAAAACAAATACAAAAAACCAAAACAGAACAAAAACAGAGCCTCAAAATAAAAATAAATAAAACCCCAAATCCCAAAATGACAAACAAAAAACAAACCCAGAAAACCCTGAGGTGAAACACGAACGCTGCACATACCAAGACAGAAAGCAAACCTATATCCACTCTTCTCCCCCATATATTACCCCCAAATATTTTTTTCATAAAGATTAAATTAAATTAATGTATTCCTATTTCTAATGATTAGGGTGAAAGGCCGAAAGCTGGCTCACTTATTTCAGGAAAATACAGCACCTTGCCGTGTGTCTGTGTGTGCCAGTCAGGCCGCTGACCATGTGTCCCTGACCTTCTTAGCTTTCTTGTCCTGTCTTGTCTGAGAAGCAGCCAGTACCCTGGTACCCATGCACAGAGCACGAGTCTCCACAACTACTTACTGGCTTGCCCTGCTAATACTGAGTCAGCTGGCTCACGAGCTAGAAGTTCAATGTCATCGAAAAAGGAATCTCTCCAGGGTCTTCAAGATGGGCATGCACCCTCCTTCTCCAGAGGCAGACCTGACCCACTAACTATAAACTAAAGAGCTATAGGCCTTGGGTATCCAGGGAGACAGCTGGATGTTTGTTTTGTTTGAAAGAAGGAAGAAAGATTAGAAATATATAAGTGGCAAGCTGCCAAGTATGCATGACTTCTCTTTTGTCATTCACTTGCCTTAAGGACAGAGGGCTGGCAAACAGGACTTTGTGGATAGAGTGAAAAAAGTCAGCTCCAGAAGACCATACTGAGTCCATAGAGGAATGTGCAGGATGCAGAGATCTCCAGTCACAGGGAGAACCGAGGAGTGAATGCTGAGGGGTATTGACTCTTGTGAGGAGGAGAATGGCCTAAACTGTGCTGTGGCAGAGGCACACAGCCATGTTCATTGCCTCACATGGTGCCTTATCTAGCAAAGCTTTTCACTCTTCACCTTAGTAGTTCATACCGTTCTCTGGCTTCTCTGAGTGCGATTTCAAGCCTTTCCACTTTTTGGTTTCCTTCTCTTAGGCAATGCAGGAGCTGGCTCACAGTCAGTTCTTCAAACTCCACACAAGTCCTGGCATCCTCTGTACATTTGCTCCTAAAAAGACATCACTGCCACATTCAGCATGGAAATTAAAAAGGTTTTGATCTCAACAAAAAACAAGAGACTGAAATCAATATCATCCAATCAATTCTTTTTCTTTCTTTTCTTTTCTTTTTTTTTTGTTTTTGTTTTTTTGTTTTTTTGTTTTTTGAGACAGGGTTTCTCTGTACAGCCCTGGCTGCTAGGATTAAAGGTGTGCGCCACCACTGCCCAGCACTCCAAATCAATTCTTGACTGATTCAGTCCTTGTATGCATGCACTGAAGGCTGTGGAGACTAGCAATGCTTCAGGGAAGCTAACGTCATAATGTAAACACTTAGTTCACACGGCCACAGAGTCCACTGCTCGGCTCAGCAGCTGTGGCAGCAGAGGCCAGTCTCCAGAGATCAGTTTCAGAGAGGACATTGGGCTGACTGGGTTCCTTCAGACCACTGCCCACTGCAACTGGTTAGAGACTGTCACCTTTGTGAGCAAGGAAGAGCTTTTGTGGCTTTGGTTGGCACAGGAAGCAGAGACAGGTAGATACTACTGGCAAAAGTTTTTCTATGTTTCAGAATCTTATCAAGAGGCACATTCACGACAAACATGCAACTGTGACCATCACCCAGTAATGGAATGTTCAGAGTGCTGATGAAGATGCCAGGGGACGGCAGCTAGTCTTTCAGGCATCTGCCAGGCTCACATATCTGAACGCCAGGATTAGACTCCAAAGCTGGAGCCCCAAGCCTAGAAACCAATCTGAGACATTACCAGTCTCAGAAAGCTTAAGAGCTATTGGCCTGAAAGAGGAAGTAGTCTCTGCATATGGAAATAAATGAATGGGAAGTGGCTGAAAATTTCCAAATATAGTTTTACTTTCCTCTACTCCCAGGAAAGTATTGATATTAAAAGAAGCAATTTGGGGAAAGTTGACTTCTAAACAAAAAAAAAAAAAAAAAAAAACAAAAAAACAAAAAAAACCCAAACCACTAAAAACAGGAATAACATTCATTTATATTAATTACTCTATTTGGTGAAAGACTATTGTATTATTTACATTTTCCCTGACGTGAGAACATAGGGACAGACCTAAGAAGTGTTGTATTTTTTTGTGTCATTCTCTATGCATATTTATCAAAAATATAAAAAATGGTTTTAAAGGTCTGTGACATAAGAGAAATTCTGAGCAAGCCAAGCAAGCCAACAGGCAAATAGAGTGTTGTTGGCCGCACACACACAGGATGGGCAAACCACCAGTTCTGAGTAATATTACCTTCAAGAACCAAGAAGTTCAGGGCCTAGTTCTACTGCCTCTGCTCAAGGCCCTTCCATTACTTATTATGTGTTTGCTAGAATCTGCTCGGGATAGGCAGCTTTGAGATTCCACAGGTAAGATCCTGCGCACTTTTGAGGTTGGAGATGGCTCAGTGGGCAAAGATGCTTGCCATCAATCCTGATGGCCTGAGTTTGATCCTCAGAACCCACACAGTACAGAGAACACATTTCCAGAAGCCAGGGCTTCTCAACTGAGACCCTTTACAGATCCTTATGTTGTAGTAACCCCAACCATAAAACTATTTTCACTGCTACTTCATAACCGTATTTTGCTATTGTTATGAATCATAAATGTAAATACTTTTGGAGATAGAGGTTTGCCAAAGGGGTTGTAACCCACAAGTTGAGAACTGCTGCTACTGTCCTGTGGCCTCCATGTGTACTGTGGCATGTCCCCTGTCCGTCATATACATATACACATTCATATACATACACATACATATATATTGACAGCTCTCTTAGCCATTGCCTCAGAAGAGCACCAGCATCGGTCACTGTGGCTGACAATCAAAATGGGGAAAGCAAAAGGGTCTATCCCCCTTAGGGATTCCTGGCAGCCTGTTTGGTCCCAGCAGCTCCAACAAATGAGCAAGCACAGAGAAGTCAGCATTTGTCAGCCTTTAAAAGGCACCGGACTTTATTTCCATTCTCTGCTAGTCTGAGTTGAGACATTAAATACCATTGAAAATGTATGTTAGCACTTGGGAGGCTAAGGCAGAGGTGGTTGCAGGTTCAAATCAAACTTGGATCACAGAGCAAGACCCTGCCTCAAAAAGCAAAGTAAGTAACTTTTCTGCATCATGGCTGACCTCCAGTGACAGGCTCAAATTAACAAGACACTAGAGCCCCATCACCTACATGCTGATGGAGTCTGTTCTTGTGGGTGTAGGGCTGTTCTTCAACTCCTTCATTGCCCCTTCAGTCTCTCCTTCCTGTAAAAGCAGAGATGAAAAAAGGGATTGAGCGAACGCCATAGATCTGCAAGACAGATCCCCTTTCAAAAGTAAAAGACAAAAGTTTCCATCCAAGGAAAATTCTCACTCAGCCTTTGTATGAGACAGGATCTAAATCGGGTCACTCAAATGAAACAGAAACACTCCCCCCAGGGCCTGCACTCCCAGTCAGGATTATAAATATCTAAGCTAAGGCATGAAGGTCAGTCTCCTGCATTGGAATACACTCAACCCAACGCCATAAATGTGGATTTGGCTTTCAAGGTAATGTCTTTGCTACGCTGTAGCCATTGTACTTGGCCTGCACCAGTGGCCTGTTAGGGAACTAGAGCCTAACACTAAGGCTGACAGGATTTGTGAGCTGGCTCTCTCTCTAAGCTAGTGGAGCAAATCTTCACAACTGTACAAGGACGGTTCTCCAGGACGCTGTGGCCACATTCTTCATGGGCAGGTCTCCAGTCCATGGAAGCAAAGCATGGCACATTTACACTCACAATAATCGTCACCCATCCGGGAGGCAGCAGATGATGCTAGCCTGGGAGGAGTGACGTTTGGAAACTTTTGATAAAATGTCTGGGTTTCCTGACTTTATCAGCCATCACAGGGCTAAAACACTGTTTCAGTCATCTCCTGTTACTTGTAGAATAGTTTGCTTTTCAAATCCTCCTCTGGGCACCCTGACTGCATCTAAAAGTCTTAGAGGGCGTGGTCATTTGCCAACTGGCCTGCTCTGTAGGGCAGTTGATGAGTAAGGAGTCCCACAATAAATATTCCAGGTCTATGTTATTCCAGGTCTATGAGTCTTACAAGCTGCTCTCCACTCCCCGGCTTTATCTACCAAGTACATGTCTCTTTAATCTCTTCCTCCTTCAGATATGAACTTTGACAAAGTGGAAATGGCACTTCTAATATGAAGAACTTTGTCCTGGTGTGGTTCACCCTCACTTCAGATGTCTCTTAGCAGCATAGGAGGGGTCCCTCCAGTACTTACTCACCTGCTTTTATTTTGTTAAGGGACCGCACCTCACAGGAACTCAGGGATGGGCGCATACTGCCTCAGCTGGCCAGTTCACAGAACTTAAGTTTGATAGGTCTGGCTTCAAATTCTGTTCTCAGAAGCTAAATCATGGCTTCTGGCAGGGTGGTAAAGACCAGATCTCCTCAGCCTACCTCCAGAGTTGTTCTTTCTGCTTAAATATTTAATTACTGATATGTGCATGTATACACTGGTGTGTAAAAACAAGGGTAGGTGAGTGCAGGTATCCTCAGAGGCCAGGAGGAAGTGTCATGCTCTAGAGCTGGAGTTAAAGGCAGCTATGAGCCCCGACAGTTCTGTGGGAACAGAACTCAGGGCTCTAAAGGGCAGTATTCCTTTAACTGCTCAGTTGTGTCTCCAGCCATCCCATCTCCCGGAGACTCGGTTTTATGTATCTCAGGCTAGCCTTGAACTGGCTATGTAGCTGAGAAAGAATGACCTTGAACATCTTTTGCTCCTACCTCCACCTACCAAGTCCCAGGCTTACAGGCTTATCGTGCTATCCTACCGAGTTTATGTGGTGCTAAAGAAGGGACCCCGGGTCTCACTCATGAAGCTGCCAGGCTCAAATGGCTAATGTCAGGTCCAAAGGGGAGTGCCAGTTCCCAAAACTGCAAAGGCAGTGCCTATGTCTGGAAATAATAGCTGAAGCTAGACTATACAGGAGCATTTGTTCCACCAGCCCGGCCCTAGCTTGGCTTCCCTTCCCCCACCTACCCCTCTTCCCTCTCTTTGTAATCCAACCTGTTTTCCATATGCCATGCCTTCCCCACTTCCCTTCTCTTGCAGATAGCCCTGGCCAGCCCAGTCTGCTGCTTTGTCTCTTTGATCTGGACTCTTCCAGATGTCTCTGGACATTTTCCCTTATTCACAATAAAACCCTCCCTACTAAAAATGGAGTGACCGATTCAATGTTTCTTTACTGCACCCCTCACACACATCTAGGACAACCCTTATCAGTCACTATCCACTTAAGAATAATCCAGTCTGCAAATGAGTCAGTCTCCTCCCAGACTAGCATCACCCGCTGCCTCCAAGAAGAGGGACAGTCATTGTGAGTGTAAATGTGCTGTGCAGTGCTCCTGTGGGCTGAGGAAGTGTGGCCACAGCGTCCTGGAGAACCGTCTTTGTGCAGTTGTGAAGATTTGCTCCACTAGCTTAGAGATAGAACTAGCTCACAAATCCTGTCAGCCCAGTCTCGGCCTCTTATTCCCCACAAGTACTGCAGGCAAGTTTTATAATGGCAGCTGGCTTGGCAAAATTTAATAGGCACTTTATCTCTGTTAAAATCCCATCCCTCATTATTCAGCTTAGCTGTGCTGACAGCAAATCGTGGTAATTGTTTCCTGTGGCCCCTGGAGGCTTTGAAACTTGCTTCCTAGGTCCAATTTGCAAGCAAGCACTCTTAACAATTAAGCTACACAGCCAGTCCTTTTTATCACTGAGGTGTGATTTGTTATTAATATTTGTATGTGTGTGGGATTGTGTGGGGGTGTCGGGGTGCTTGGGCCATGGAGCAGGTGCAGGTCAGGTGACAACCCTGAGAAGGCAGTGAGCTCCTCTCCCTTTCTGTGAGTTCCAGAGCCCAGGCTTAGGTGGCAAACACCTTCTCCTGCTGAACCATCCTTTCAGGCCCTCTCAGGTTTTAAATTAATTAATTATTTACATTCCAGAGGCCCTCCCATTGCCCCTCCCCTTTGCCTCTGAGAGGGTGCTCCCCCTCCCCCCTTATTGTTTATTACCATACCTCCTCACTAGATTTTGGAAAGAGTTAAACTCTTTAAACTCCAGTTTAAACACAGTTAAATGGAGTTTCAGGGCTAGTGAGGTGGCTCAGAGTTAAGACACTTGTCTCTTATATTGGAATCTCGCTATTTGGATCGGCTGTGTCGACAACACATTCAGGTATTGTGTTTCATATGTCTAGAGGGGGCTTGGACATTTGCATCACTGAAAAAGAACCACAATTCTTACAGTCATCCTGATCTCAACGAAGGAGTCTTCGGAGGAGGCTCCGGAGTTGAGTTTGAGCTGCAGTTCTGAGACGATGCCCAGTAAGTCTGCCTTTTCAGCCTGAAGGCGCATCACCTGGATCTTCAGATGTTCTACTTCCTGCTCCATCTGGGTCGTCAGATTCTCCACTTCCTGCTCCAAGTCGACTCTGGGATACCTGTAGCCACCTGTGAGGTCCTGGGAAGCCCAGGAATACACAAATCAAACGAAAGGTCTGGCTGGCAAACCTGACAGCCTCAGTCTGGCTGGCAAACCTGACAGCCTCCCAGTGTTGTGTGTGCTCTCCTCTTTCTCAAAGCAAGATGTCATGTAGTCCAGGTTGACCTTGAACTTACAGCTTGAACTTACAGAGGATAGCACTACCTCCCAAGTGCTGGTATTATCGACATGCGCCTCTAGGCCCCACTTTATATTTGTATGTTAGGGGTACACTCATGTGTGGGTGTGCTCATGGTAATCATGTGCAACCTTGAGAGTCCCTCTTCAGGTGCCGTCCGCCTAGTCCACCCTTTCTGGTTTTGTTTTAGTTTGGAGATAGGGTCACCTATTGGCTGGGGAATTGCCGAGTAGGCTAAGCTGGCTAGCCAGTGAGCCCAGGCACCTGCTTGTCTTTGCAACCCTAGCACTGGGATTATACACATACATCACCGTGCCTGGCCATATATATATATATCACCCACCGTGCTTGGCCATTCCCTGTGTGTTCTGAGATTAAACTCAGACCTTCAGCAATTCCTTGGCCAAGCCACCTCTCCAGCTGCATGCCTCATTTTAGAAAAGGCAATTTTCTAACATCTTTGTCCCTATGCTTCAAGTGGAAGGTTCTCCTTACTTAACAACTTATTTTGATACACTATATAAAAATGAGGATTTGGGGGCTAGTAATACAGCCCAGTGTTAGCTTGTCTCAAGTGTGTTCAACCCTAGCTTCAATCCACAGAGCTATACATACCAGAAAGAAACTCAGAATAACTTAATGACAAGAAAGGCTTCCACCACATGCTGAGATGATGGGTTAAAATCATAAAAAGAGCCAACCAGACTTTGACAATGGTAGACTCAGACACTGTAGTTCAAAATTTCAGAAAACAGAGACAAGATCTATTAAAGCTCAGCCTCCACCTTTTCTCCCCATACACACCCATGCATCTCCATGTCCTCACAGTCATTGTGCAGCCAGAAGCCAGAGCACCAAGAACGCCATGGGGCTCAGTGGTGGCAAGATAAGGAAAGGTCTGAAGCCATCCCAGGATACCAGCTGCTGGCTGCTCTACCCTGCCAGTGTTATAAGATTGGTAAAAGTAGGGGCTGGAGAGATGGCTCAGCAATTAAGATCACTGACTGCTCTTCAAGAGGTCCCGAGTTCAATTCCCAGCAACCACGTGGTAGCTCACCACCATTACAGATGGTTATCCATAATGGGATCTGATGCCCTCTTCTGGTGTGTCTGACTACAGTGACAGTGTACTCATATAAATAAAATAAATAAATTTTAGGAAAAAAGATCAATAAAAGTAAATCTGGGAGGGAGAAGACAAAAATCTCAAAGATTAAATAAAATTTCAATCTATACAAGATTAGTAATGCACATTAAGTAGTAGTATATATCTGTGAAGTATAAACCCATGTGTTGGGTTCACCTCCTTGTAATGACCACATTTGACAGCAACGGGGGAACAAGCCTGTTCAGGTAGGGTGCTTTTTTCCTGGGGCATAGGGAGAACAGACCTGTCTACATTCACAGACCACTAAGGGTGTGATCCTAGCAGATTCTCTAAAGTCCCTGTCTCCGTCTTCTTGGGTCTGAAGGAAATGTGGCAGCACATAGGCCATGGTCAATGACTGTCCAGGCCTCCCTTGGTCCTCCCCAGGAAACCCCAACACCTCAATGTACAAGCCACTCTTTACTCCCCTTTTCAAACTTCAAATGCAAATACTCAGGAGAAACAAGGAGAATCTTTGCATGCATTCTCTCTCTCTCTCTCCCCCTCTCTCTCTCTCTTACACACACACACACACACACACACACACACACACACACACACACACTTGTTTTTTCAGTTAGTCTCTTTCTATGTAGCCCAGTCCTGGGCTATACTTGACTTCATGATCCTCCGTCCTTAGCTTGAGTCCTGAAGCCTGGAATTACAAGTATACCTGGTTCACACTCACTTAAATTTCAGACAAGATTTTAGAAAAAGTCTTAATTCTCCTCCGGAATTAATACCATAATTAAACACCATCTATAAATTCTCTAAGTAAGTCATTTAAATATGTGAATGCAAAATTGTACTCACCACCACTGAACTGGATTTTAGCCTTTCCATTTCTCCGTGCCTTCTTTGACTATGGACCATGTGGTCCACAAAATATTAAAAATGAGCCTGACAATCTGTGTCACCACTGAGCTTTTGTGAATTAGCCCTAGCCGGGGAACCAGCAAGGTTCCAGTGAACAGGGAGTCATACTGCAAAGAAAGGTCAGAATCCCACGTGATAGGATTCAGCAATGGCTCAGATGAAAGGAACACACCTATTTGTACAAGCCCAGTGGTTGTGGTGTATGCCTTTAATCCCAGCATTTAGGGGCAGAGATAGGCAGGTCAGCTTGGTGTATAGAGCAAGTTCTAGCACAGCCAGGGCTATGCTGTCCTCAAAAAACTAAACAAACACTTGGGAGGCAGAGGCAGATGGATTTCTGAGTTGGAGGCCAGCCTAGTCTACAGAGTGAGTTCCA
>NW_022196913.1:2065475-2101497 GCF_008632895.1 Mastomys coucha
AACAAACAAACATGCAAAATTATAGTACAGAGTGGAGTCCATGTTAGCTTGAACGAGGAAGTGCACTTGGCAAGGAACGACCAAGACCTGCTTTATCAGGGTTTTCACCATTCATCTCTCTGTGTATATCTCCAGAGTGGGTACAGCCTTCATTTTTATTTGTTCAGGGCTGGGGATTGGACCCCGGCTCTTGTGCATGCTAGGCAAGTACTCTCCCCCTGAGCTACACCTTAGCCCTAGCATCAATGTATTTTCTTGTGTGTGTATGTGTGTGGTATATACCTGTGACACCTGTGCAGGTGCTCTTGCCCACGCTGGGGAGAGTTGAAGCCAGAGGCTGTGTCAGGATGCTTCCTCGTCTTATTTTCATTTTACTTATTTTAGTTTTAGCCTATTATTTTGAGACACTCTGTCCCACTGAACCTGGCCTTCAAAATTTCAGCTAGACTGACTAGCCAGGGAACTCACCCTATACCTGTCTTTATCCAGCGTGGATTACAAATTCACATTGCCACACCTGCCTTTTGTTTTGTTTTTATTGCTGTTGTTTATTTAAGACAGAGCCTTGCTATATAGCCCAGGTTGGCCTGGAACTCATTACATAGCCCAGGCTGGACTGAAACTTGTGGCATACCTCCTGCTGAGCCTCCTGGGTGCTGGGATCACAGATATGTATCAGTTCATAGCATACTAGTGTAGTCCTAGAATGGATTGTTAGGTAGTAAACTTAAAAACAAACAAACAGCTGGGCAGTGGTGGCACACACCTTTAATCCCAGCACTTGGGGAGCAGAGGCAGGCAATCTCTGAGTTCAAGGCCTCTCTAGTCTACAGAGCAAGTTCTGGCACAGCCTGGTCCAGACAGAGAAAACTTGAAAAAAACAAACCAACAAATAAAACTAAAACCCAAACCCCAAACTGGACGCTCTAGGCAGGGCCCCATCTGCACCAGGTGGAAGAACAGTAATAAACCTCGTCTTATCACCTCGATGTTCTGCTGGCCCCAGTCAGTAGAGCTAAAGCCTTACACATTTCTTTCCCCTTCACAGATATCATACATGATCCTTAAAACTGCAACCAGTCTTTCAGCAAAACCCATTTTTCAAATCATGTAACACATCAGCCAGTTGGAACAACAGAAGGTTCTGATCTAAGAGTAAGATTCTACAGCCTGTGAGGAAGCTCAGGCTAAGGTGAGACCAGCCTGGGCTACACAGTAAGGTCACGGGAAAGAGAGAAGGTGGGGAGGGAAGAAGAAAGGAGAACGGAGGGAGTAGCTGGCATTTAAGATTAATCCAGTCACTGACAAGAAAAAAAAACCAACAAAATGCCCTTATAAATTAGGCTTAATTTCTTAATTTCCTTGTCTACTATCACCTAATTCTTCTGCCCTAACTAAGTATGCCTAAACACACCAACTGTTATATTTCACACCCACGTCCACACACCATACCCCTATGAGCTCCATAAAGCTAGGGATTCATGCACTATTCCCAGGTAAGAATGGATCCACTGATCTATGGCGAAGGCTGATTTAGGTGTTCTACGTGAATTAGCTTACTCTGTCCTCATATTCACTTAATAAATGAGGAACAAGGAGTAAGTAACCAGTTAGAACAGAACCAAACCAGGAAGCCTCAGAGCTATGGCTTAATCCAGACCTTGGGCTCTACTACTCCATCTGCTTTCTTAATCTTGACTGTAGACAGGCAGTTGAATGTGAGCTATAAAGGCCCAGCTACTCTGCTGGGCAGTAAAGAGCAGAAACCTAGGGTAGAGCCAAATACAACTGGCCAAAAAGAAAAAAAAAAAGGCAGTGAAATTGTCCCTAATGATATTCTGCTCTACTTATAGATTGGTGCCTAACCCAACTGTTATCACAGAGGCTTTTCAGAGACCCACAGCCAAACATTAGGCAGAGCTCAGGGCATGCCAGGGAGAGGGGGAGGAGGAAGGATTATAGGAGCCAGAGGGGTCAAGGACACCAGGAGAATACAGCCCACAGAATCAACTAGGCAGGGCTCATAAGGGCTCACAGAACATGCATGGGTCTGTGCTAGGTTTTCTGTATACATGCTGTGGTTGTTTAGCTTATTTTTTGTTTGTTTGTGTTTTGGTGAGACTCCTAAACAGTGGAAGTGGGGGTGTCTTTGACTCTTTTGCCTGTTCTTGGGACCCTCATCCTACTGGGTTGGCTTGTATAGCCTTGATATGGGGGTTTGTTCTTAGTCTCATTCCACCTTGTTTGCTGTGTTTGGTTGATGTCCCTGGGAGGTCTGCTTTTTTCTGAAGGGAAACTGCAGGAACAGTGGATCTGGGGGAGAAAGAGGGAGAGGGGGTAAGGGAAAGGGGCTGGAAGGAGTGGAGGCTGGGGTCAGGATATATTATATGAGAGAAGACTGAATACATTAATTTAAAAATGGTCTACAACCATACTTGGTAGAAGGGAAGGAAAGAGCTTTCAACAAGTGTCTGAAGGCCTGGGACAGAAGGCCGTAACATTAGAATCTCACATTATTGGGTTAATTTTGCTTTCCTAAATCATAAGGATCTCCTAGTAACCTGTGGAAATTATGAGTCACTTATTTGGCCATAACATACCTTATAAGAGAACTCTTCAAATTCCCCTTTGTTTACTATTGGTGCTCTCCATTGTTTCCGTTACTTTCTGTTGGTTTATCTCTCCAATCTGTTAGCACCTACCCCCTTTGAGCTATCTCAACTTCACTGTTAGCATCTACTCTCTTTGAGCTATCTCAACTCAACTGTTTGAGCATTTACCCCCTTTGAGCTCTAACCATTGTTCTCCTGGGTTACAGTTCCTTTGTCTTTTCACGTACCCATTCCTTTGGCCTGAAGAAGGGCCAATTGAGGTGGCTAATCTTGACTGTCAATCTGATTAAATAAAGATATGCCTGGGAGATCTGCAAATCTGGCCTCTACAGCCAGACCTCTGAGATAAGAGATTCTCGTGGGCGGGGCTGGGAGAAAGGCTCCACTGATAAAGCACACTCTGTGCAAGCTCTTGAGTCTCCTTTCCAGCATGTATAAAATCCTGGATGCACATGCTTGTAATCCAAGGCTGGAGAAATAAAGGCAAGGAGACCCTGGGGCTTAGCTGGTGAGCTTCAGGTCAGTAAGAGGGTCTGTCTCAAAGGACAAGGCCAGGGCTGAGAGATGGCTCAGCGGTTAAGAGCACCGGCTGCTCTTCCAGAGGTCCTGAGTTCAATTCCCAGCAACCACATGGTGGCTCACAACCATCTGTTATGGGGATGGGATGCCCTCTTCTGGTGTGTCTGAAGGCAGTGACAGTGTACTCACACACATGAAATAAATAAATAAATCTTTTTTAAAAAAAAGAGAAGGCTAGCCTTCTTCAGGATGACATCTGAAGTTGTCCTGTGGCTTCTAACACACAAGCATGCACGCACACGCACGCGCACAGACACATACACAAGATTGGTACAATATTTTTCTCCCCCCACCCCCAAGACAGGGTTTCTCTGTGTAGCCTTGGCTGTCCTGGAACTCACTCTGTAGACCAGGCTGGCCTCAAACTCAGAAATCTGCCTCCCTCTGCCTCCCAAGTGCTGGGATTAAAGGCGTGCGCCACCACTGACCGGTGATACAATGTTTTTCTAAGTAGCATTTTATTCTTTAAGTTATTCTATTTAAATCATTCTTTTTCCATTACTTTCTGTTCATTTTACTTTGTTTCCATTTTTATCCATCCACAGAAAAGAGAGATTAACAAAATTCAGAGTAAATTCTCAAGAAAAATCCTTAGTATCTGAAACAGCCATGCTCTGAAGGAGGTTAAGTGACAGGCTTGGGAGGAAATGGCTAAGTGTCACCTAGATGGAGCACCCAGGGCCTTGGGGGCCAGCTGGAGCTAGTGTGCTTCGGTTTGTGCTTTCTTTGCTAATGTCTCTGACTGCAGTTTCAGGGGTCAAAGAATTTCCCAGGACCTTTGGGTCAACCAAATGTGATCATTTTCCTTTTTAACTGTGCACAGTAGCCTGCAGTCAGTGTGGCATATCTGACACTGCTGAGCCATTCTTCAGAAGCAAACTATAAAGGGGATAGTCACTCCTTAAAGAATACTAATGCCGGGTAGGCGAGGGGTTGGGGGGGGAGGGGAAAGGGGGGTATAATTTGGAATATAAATTTTTTTTTTTAAAAAAAAGAAAGAAAAAGGATGCCAATGCTAAAAAGTAAACATTCCAAGGCTCACTTGTAAAATCTAATTTTATATCAAGGATATAAACTAAAAACTAGCAATTGGGTGGTTTTAGACAGAGGTCCACCTACCATTTTTAATGAGTATGAAACACTGATTTATCACCTGAATGTTTTTAGTTTCATTTTTTTTTTTTTCTGAGACAGTGAGACTCATACTGCCCAGCCTGGCCTGGAACTCACGATGTAGTCCAGACTGGCTTTGGACTCTCCAGCCACCTGGCTCAGTCTTAACAGTGCTGGAATTACATTATAACTATATGTCTGTGGGTATGCTCACATGTGTGAAGGTGCACACGCATGTGGGTGTGTATGATGGAGGCCAGAGATTGACACTGGATGTCTTCCTAGATTACTGTCCATCTTATTTTTTATTTTTTGAAACAAGGTCTCTTTCATTGAACCTGTAGCTCATTAATTCGGCTAGCTGGCCAACAAATTTCAGGGATTTACTTATCTTGGCCCCTAGAGCTGAATTTACAGATGTGCATCTCTGATTCCAGAGTTTACACAAGTGTCAGAGAGCGGGCCTTCATGATTGCTTTGGCAAGCAATCTCCTCAGCTGAGGCCATCTCCTCAGCTCTGCCCTTCTAAATATCCTTCCCCAACAGAGATTACATGTGACCCAGCCAGTGTTTCCAGCAAATCCACACTGCTTCCAAAGACCATGCAAAACACCCACCCAGCCTGAACCATCGAGCATTGTGATCCGACAGTCCAGACTAAGAAGATTCTCTTTCTATGTGTAACAGTTTCCTCCCAGATAGAAGCATTCCTTCCTGCAGGACTCAAAACACCTTCAGGAAGTCCCTAAAACTGACCAGAATTACTAGAGGTCCCTCCCAGTCATAGTAACAAATAAAAAAAAGCTGAGAGCCCCCCTTAGAGGGAAGAAAGCTGAGCTACAAAGACAATGAGAGAAAAAAAAAATACAAAGATGACTATGAGAGGAAGCCAGTTGCCTGAAAGAAGCAGAAACCAGGTGAACCTCTTAGAAGAGGTTTAGACCAGAGTTTAGACCTGGAAAGGACACTCCAACCTGTTGAAGGGTTCTCTAGGGTTCCCAGCTTTTGTGAGCTGTCACTCATGCTGGGGTGGGGCTTGGTGATGCATCTGTCTTTGAGTTGTTCTGCTCCTATAAGTAACCATTCACCAATACTCCCATAAGCAACCCTAATAAAATTAGTTCAACAAGTTGGACTTTGGTGGCATCCATACTTTGGTCTGTCCTGGGATCCCTCTGGGTGAGTAGACAAGTATGTGTCCCCAGGAAAAGGTTTGTTGCACAGCAGCTGTACATATTCAGGAAATAAACCCACGACTGATCGTGTACTCACTGCAAACGACCTTTCTGACTTCTCTTTTAGTCTTCCAAGCTCTTCCTTCAGCCTCTCATTTTCATGACTCAGGGCCTTGAGGTGTTCCTTTGCCTCTTTGTTTTGCATCTCAGACAACAGGCGTTCTTCCTTCTGCCTCTCTGTCCAAGCGGAAAGCTCCTCAAATCGCCCTTTCATAGCTTGATTATTTAGCTTCATGGCTTCTGTTTGGGGTTCAGAGAGAAGGAGTCACCCACTAGGGAATGGATGAAATCTCCTGAATCAGCCCTCCCCTCTGGCCATTTCAATACCCTGGGTCTCTGGATCTAAACATGCCCGAGTGGCCTGGGATGGGTATGTCAGCAGAAAAAAAGACCACAGTGATGTGAGCAGAGTTTGCTAACAGACAAACTAGAACATTGCTGCTAGTCCTTAGAGGTCACGAGAAAGACCAGGCATGGTGGCTCATGACTGTACTCCCAACACTTGGAAGGCAAAAGGTAGGAAAATGAGTTCATGGTCAGTCTCAGCTACATAATGAGCTGGAGGTCATGCAGGTCTGATTGAGACACTGTCTGAAAACAACAAAATCTCTAAAATAAAAACCTATTTGGGAATATAAAGTCCTGTTAATGACTAGAAGTCTAAGAGACTGAGGGTGGTCCTATCATTCAATGGTTACAAAGTTTAAGGATTAGCTATGGCTTGAGATATCAGAATATAACCCCTCCCTTGAAACAAAGTTTCACTATGTATGTAGTCTAGGAGGGCCTTGAACTTGCTATGTAGCACATGGGAACACTGAACTTGGAATCCCCCTGCCTCTGTTCTGGAGCTAGGTACAGCCCTGAACCATCAAGTCTAGTTCAGAATGCTCTCATCAAATACTCTGTAACTACAGTAGATCCTCTATACTTCCTTGTAAACAGGGTAAATGTCATTGTCCTATTTCCTGAGATGGAATACTTTTTTTTTTTGGTATGGTGATAAGGATCCGTTCTAGATCCTTGCAGATGTTAGGCGTGCACTCTATTACTGATCTATACTCAGCCCCTAAACAGAATACTTTTTAGTCTGACCTGTAAACAGATGCAAACAAGCCACCTTAGCCCTGTGCAAAGCCTTGCTGCACTGTGTTTCCCTCTTGGGAAACAGGCTGAGAAAGGCCCTCACTGACAAGGCATCTTTAGAAGGGATTGTGTTTCCTGAGTGGAGAGTCCAGACGGACAGTTCAGCTCACCTTTCAGCTGGTGGTTCTCGACCAGGAGTTCCTTCATTTGCTGCAGCAGCTCCTCAGGGGTGAATGTGTCCAGGCTGGGGTGAACCACATTGGAGGGTCCATTTCCTGGGGTCTCACAAGGGCTGTCCCCCTTCTCAGTCAGGCAGCTCAGAGGTTGATGGGACATGGTAACAGGTCCTACGGAAAAGCCATAAGCTAAAAATATAGCTGTCGCTGGTCTACCCCAGGCCTCTGAAAGGCCCACAATTCCACAAGGAACGAGAGGTTTGCTGGCTTTCCCTCTATTGCACTGGGAAGACATTCCCTTTAAGCATCCAGTTAACACTGCCCAGCTTCACCAGACCATGCAAGAAGGGGGCGGACCCAGGAAGGAAGTAGGAAGTATAGACTGCAATAATGGTAGAGATAATATTTGTAGCCTTGATGAAGGACCATTACTAGATCCCCTGAAATCTGTAAGTCCAAATAGCCTTATTCTGAGTGAATTGTATTGCTTGGAAATTAGAACTCAATAAAGCTATTAAAATATCCATAGTTTATACTTACTGAAAGCTATTAAACCCTGCATATTTTGTATTTATTAAAAGCTATTGAGATCTCCATATTTTATCTTTGACTAAAAAGAAATGGATAGTAATGTTTATTTTTGGCCATTCTTAGGCACAGTATGTGCTGAAACACATGTCCCTGCCTACTCTGGATCATTCCGTGAGGAAGCAGGTGCAGCAGCTTGCACAAGGTCAGAAGCAGCACACAGCAAGGCTGATGTGCAGACAGCATCTTATAATACACAAAAGGTGTGAGTGAAGTTTAACGGTACGGTGTTCATCAGTGCATAGACATAAGACACTAAAGTAGCTCGTTATCTACTGCATGTCCTAAAAACACGTCAACTGATATGGCTTTATCTCACACACATGTCAGCGAGAACACGTAGATCAGAAAAATGTCAATTCCACTTCCGTATCATCTACCACTCAGGCAAACATAGGCAATTTTTAATCTTCACACGTCATGAAAACAATAGGTATTCCCATCAGGAATGGCCCTATTCTTCAAAGGCAAGTCACTGAAGACCAGAGAGATGACTTAAAAAACATTATTTCAGGGGCTGGAGAAATGACTCAGCAGTTAAGAGCATCTGAAGGTTCTGAGTTCAAATCCCAGCAACCACATGGTGGCTCACAACCATCCATAATGAGATCTGACGCCCTCTCCTGGTGCATCTGAAGGCAGCTACAGTGTACTTAGATATAACAATAAATAAATCTAAATAAAGTTTGGAAAAGGTTAATAAAAAATAAATAAATCTAAAAGAAAAAACAAAAACAACAAAACACATTATTTCTTGGGCCTAGTGAGATGACTCAGCATTTAAAAGCACTCATCCCTCTTTGGCTCCTAGCACTCATGTCAGATAGCTCAAAAGCTCCTGTTACTCCAGCTCTAGGGGATTGGATGTGTTCCTCTGGCCTCCATAGACACACGTTTACACACGGCATAAACTCACATAGACACATAAATCTTTTTAAAAATAACTTTACCTCTAATAATTAATTATAAGATAATTTAAAACAAATCTATGCAACAAATGGTGCTTGCCCCACAACTGTGATGAAGCAGAGAGCCCACTGGTGCCAAAAAAAGGCAGGTGGCTTCTTCATCCGGGACATGGGCACTTGTTGGTGAGCTCTCCTACTCTCAACAGGAATTGAATCTAGAGCGTCAGGCATGTTAGTTAAGCTGCAGGCATGTTAGTTAAATGCTCCACAACTGAGCTACAGCCCCGGTACACAATCTTATTTCCAACTGGAGGAGAAGATGTTGCTTTCAGACTGCCAGCTGCTCACCATTAAGACACTTCATGACTCCGTTGAGTTGTTATTATGAAACCAGTCCCTGTTCTAGCAGGAGAAGAGCCACCCTGCCTGCCATGCAACCACATCATAATATAAGATAATAAAAGCAATGCACAGAATGAGAGCTGCTTCCCATGCCCCCAGGAGGTGCAACCCTGGGTTCTCTGTGGGTTCTCTAAAGTCAAGGCTCTGGTGCACTGCTTCTAGACTGAAGAACTTGTAGGTGAATGAAATGTTACTTAAAGCACCTGGCTGGAAGAAAAGCACCCCGAGAAGTACGAGAAGTACGTAGGGGGATGGTAACTTCAGAGGGAAACACCGACCAGGCAGTACCGACCAGGCAGTGCTCACCTGTGAGCCTCTTGTGTAGACATAGGTTTTACCCAACTGAACTGATTTAAGATGCCATCCCTACACCCTTTCTGGGTAAAGCTCCTGTTTCTGACTTTCCATAACATTCATTTTTGCAGCTGAGTATGAGGGTGCACACTTATTCATTGCCTTAGGAGGCTGGGGTAGGAGGATCACGTGTCTCAGATCATTGTGGGCTACATGGTAAAAACCTGCCCCTGCAAAATCAATGAAGGGAGCTGAGAAGATGGTCCAGGGGCTTGGGTGCCCACTGCGCAAGCACAAGGACTAGAGTTTGGATCCCTAGAACCCATATAAAGCCAGGAAGGCATGCTGGCCTCTTATAATCACAGCATTTGGGAGGAAGAGATGGGATCCTGGGGCAAACAAGACAGCTACACTCCTTGGAATTTGTGAGTTCCAGGTTCAGTGAAGAGCTCCTGCCTCAACAAACAAATAAATAAAGTAGACAGCAATCAAGGAAGATGCCTGATGTCAACTTCAGACATGCACCTACACATGTATGCCTGCATATACAAAAATTTCATTAAAATTTTTATTTTTGTACATAATGATGTTGGTGACAACATTTCATTAAAATGTTGTTTTTGTTTTGTTTTGAGAAATAGTAGTTAATCTGAAAAAAAAAAACATTTGACAGATTTGGTGTGTTGGGAAGTGGCTGCGGGGGAGAGAACCCAGGGGATACTAGTGAACACTCCAGTGAGCTACACCTACACACAACATACTTTTGACTTTGATTTTGTTTTATATCTTTGCTTTTTGAGACAAGGTCTCATTCTATAGCCAGGTTGGCCTAGGACTCATTATGTAGAGCCAATTGCCCTTGAACTCATGGTGATCCTCCTGTCTCCACATGCTGAGTGCTGGCTGAGATTACAAAGATAAGCCACTATGCTCATCTCAACAAATTTTAAACATGTAATAAACAGACATCTAGAAAATGTGTTTAGTTCCATCTTATATGTATAAATTAATGTCTCTCAATCTCTATTTTTTTTTTTTTTTGAGACGGAGGCTACCTATATAGCCCAGGCTAGCCTCAAACTGGTAAACTCCCACCTTAGCCTCCTCAGGGCTGGGAATAACAGGCATGCCACCACACTTAGGTCCAGCAACAAATTATCTCTTTATGGTTTTATCAAAAGAAAAAGAAAGAAGGGAAGGGAGGAACAGAGCTGAGAAGGAGGAAGGGGCAAAGGGAGAAAGATCGGGGAATGGGGAGGGAGAAGGCCTTTGTGAAGACTGCCTAGCTGTCTCTGCTCCTTGACCTCCCATCTGCACCATCCCTCAGCCTACAGACACAGCCACAAGAACACTGGCCTTGCTCCTAACAGTTCCAGCAATCCTTCTATACCTGGTTCAGGTTGCTCAGATTCTACAACGACACTGAGAACCAAGCCAAACCAAACCAAACCAAACCAGGGCCATGCTAGGTAAGAGAGCGGCTGAATCAGCCTGCCCTCCACAGGCTATTCACTGGCTCATCGGTAGATAATGCTCCTCATGGTTCCCAGCTCAATGACTCTAAAATGTATGCTTAACTTTCTAGAAAGACCACAGTTCCACGTCCACCCTTCGACACAGGCACGCTCAGTATTCCTCACGCCCCCCACCCCCTGCCAGCCCCACCATTACACTGATCATTCTCACAAATACACACTCACCTAGTTGCACTGCTGTCAAATGATGTTAGGAAAATTAATAGCATAATTCAAATGTCATGGTGAATAAGAAGCCAGCATTTACAGCAAATGTGAGCATTCAAATACTACCGCCATTTTACTAAAAGCAGTTTCTAGTTATAGTGGAAGTCTCAAAGGACGTTTCAGGATTTTTGAGTGCTTTAAAGGTAACAATATGAATTATCACTATATGGTGCACATATGAAATATGTACTGGTAGACTGTAGTAGCAGAATGCTTAAATCTCAAAGTCTCTAAACATTTTTATTCTATCTATCTATCTATCTATCTATCTATCTATCTATCTATCGGTACATACACCGTTTGTGTGTGTGTGTGTGTGTGTGTGTGTGAGAGAGAGAGAGAGAGAGAGAGAGAGAGAGAGAGGTCAGGCACAAGCACACACACACACCCCATGTGTGCACATACGAAAATGCACACGTGCACACACATAAACACACACACCTGCGCATGAGCGATCACAACCACCATGCTTGCAGTCTATGTGGAATTCAGAGGACAGCCTTTTTTCCCTCCATCTACCATCTGGGTTCCAAGGATGGAAATCAGCTCATCAGGCTGAGCAGCAAAAGCCTTAACTTCTTAAACCACCTCACTGGTGCCTGAATGTCTGAGTCATTAGGTTCCTCTTGAATTACATTAAACAGAGCAAACACAGAGATACATATAAATCTCTTTATGTATCTTCTGAGATTACAACTGGAAAGAAGTATTTATTGCAAGGTTCCCCCTAACAACAATTCCTCATAAAAATCCAGCTGATTTGGGTATGAAGTACCATTCCTAGGCAAACATATTTAGTAAGGGGAAGGTGGTACACACCTATAACCCAGTATTTGGCAAACTGAGGCTGAGGCAGGAGGAAGGCCTTGAGTTTGAGGATAAGTCAGGATACATAGTGAGTTCTAGACCATTGAAGTCTACTGTATAAGACGAGAGAGAGAGAAAGAGAGAGAGAGAGAGAGAGAGAGAGAGAGCGCCTGTGTGAGGGTGCGAGCCTAGAATTCCAGCTCTAGGTAGGAAAGCTAGGGTTGCCAGTAGTTCTAGGCTAGCCTGAGAGACATAGCTAACCCAGATTCAGAGTAAACAAACAGAAGATACTTAACAATGGAGCACACACAGGATTTGTCAAGATTTTACTAACAAGAGAGACCTGGAACTAGCAACGTAGACAGTCAGGAGTGAAATCTCCAGTGTTTCTTCCCAGATCTGCTCCCCGTGTCCCTAACCATCCATGTACACCTGTATTTACTCTGAGGTCAAGTAATTAATGACCTGACCTTCCAGATACGGGCATAATCTCATTCCTCAGTTGGCCTTAATCCACTCTGACTTCTTACTCACTATAAGAATGTCTGCGTGGTTTCTGTGACACATGGTTGCAGAGCAGGCTTAGACATTTGAGTGATAGGACACATGAGCCAAGTCCCATCCCCACTCTCCTCCAGCAGGCACCCTCTCTTCCACTACAGGATGGCTCTGACAGCCAGAAGGCTGTCTGCCTAGCATTACCTGCCTTATGCCAATTTCCTTCCACGGACACTAGATGCAAGACTAGCTCAGTCCTTTTGCCCTGGTGTAAATAAGTTTTCAGATTTACAGATGAAATATTATCAGGTTCAACCCCTGCATAGGCAAATTAATTTTTTCTTTTTTAATATTTATTTTTATCATTTATTTATATGAAGGCATGTGTGTTCCCATGTGGGTATGTGAATGTAAATGCAGGTACCCTCAGGTGCCAGAGGCACTGGATTCCCTGGAGCTGGGGCCGCCTGAAGTAGGTACTGGGAGCAACAGAACTGAGGTCCTCTGGAAGAGCAGAAAGTGTTCTTTTACTGCTGAGCCATCTCGTCAGCCCTGGCACATTAGTTTTAAACAACGACAGCCTGTTTCCTAAAGAGAACCAATAGCTGGCTATGGTAAACTGTAGTTTCCATTCACAAAAGGGACTAAAGGGGACTAGGAAGATGCTCACAGGTAAAGGCACTTGAGGTCAAACCTGGTCACCTAAGTTTGATCCCCAGGATCCACATGTCAGAAGAACAGAGCTGACTCGTACAAGCTGTCCAGAGTCCTTCTCGTGGGTGCCACGGCATGTGTGCATTCACATCCACAGTGACAGAGTAAATACAAAAATGGCATTAACGGGAGGTTGAGTAGATTCTGTGATCAGATGACTAAACACATTGTCTGATTGAAAAAGAAAGGTGGGAGACATACACATCTCACGGCTGGAGTAGAAGTCTCACTGTTGGTTACTAGGAATGCTATCAGTGAGGCCACTCTGTGCCATACATGCAGAATTCAGACTTAACCCAGTTGTGAAGGCAGGTGCGTGGGCGTAAGGCTTCCTTCTTTCCATCCCTGCTTCTCCATGCAGTCCGGTCACTTCTACCTTCCAGTGCTTCCCTCCCCTCCATTCTTACAGGCTGAAGCATGGGCTTTTATTTGGCCTGATTGTCAATGTCCCCAGTACTGGGATACCTACAAGAGGGGTGAATTTTAATAGTGCTCACTTTCCATTTCAGCCCCACAGCTGCTGAGGCTTAGGAGACTAACTCATTTGTGTTTATTTTCAGGTTCTGGGCCTACTTAGCCATACACATCAATGTCACCTCCTGTCACGAAGCCACAAATACCACATCAAAGGGCTCACAGTTCCATGCATTCTTCACCTCTGGATCCTTGCCTCTTCCGTGCCCTCTGTCTGGGGAGGTCTGGTTCACATTCATGGGGCAATTTCAAAGTCCAGCTCAAAGATGTCATTTTGTAGAGAAGTAATGCTTTTGAGCACCTAAGAACTATTTGTATTTCCGGTGCCTCAGGCCTAGCAATTACCGCCAGTCTTCTACCATCTACTTTCTCTCCATCTTTTTGGCACACAGCAGCCTCTGGGTTAAGTGTTGAAATGACAAACACAGCTTACTGGGATCTATTTAAGTCTAACACCTGTAAAATGCTCTCTGCTGTGCAAGCACAAACTGTACATAGTAGGACTGTTATGAGTTTCCTGCAGTTCTATTACATTCATATCCAGATTCTTGAAGGCATCTTTTAAAACTTATTTTTAAAATCAGGTTCTGGGCTTACTTAGCCATAAATATCAATGTCAATGTTTTTCTCTACCACTGCAAAGGTTCTGGATATATCTATGTCTATATTCTATTACCTTTTTATCATATACATGCCAAAATCAGAAGCAAGAAAAACTTTAATAAACTCAATTAAGGGAAAAAAAGATTTTGGTAGGCGTGGTAGTACACACCTTTGATCTCAGCTCTTGAGGGGCAGAAGCAAAGTAGATCTCTGTGAGTTCAAGGTCTCTGAAATGAGTTTCAGGCCAGCCAGGTAGACATAGTAAGACCCCTTCTCAAAATCAAAACAAAAAAAGATTTTACAGGTCAGAGAGTTAGCTTGGTGGGTAAAGGCTCTTCCTGACAAACCTGATGTCCTGAGTTGAATCCATGAATCTCTCACAAACTGTCCCCTGTGGTCCACATGAACACAATGACAGGTATATGCATACATGCACCAACACCCTCTCACACAAACACACAGAAATAATAAATATAATACAATTTAAAGGGCTTAAATTTTCTTAAATCTTTTCTTTTGGGGTTTGATTTTCCAGAAAAGCCAAAGAATTCACCAACATGCTAAGACTCTATAACAAAACTCCAGGAAAGCAGATTTGGGGATTCTTAGGCATAGTTCAGGCCAGAACAAGTATGCGCTACTTAAATGAGGGAGTTCAATAATAACCAGGAGGAAAGTAATAACCAACTCCTTTCAGGACTGTGACTCAGGCAGTCTGTCTCTCTCTCTCTCTCTCTCTCTCTCTCTCTCTCTCTCTCTCTCTCTCTCCCTCCCTCCCTCCATCTCTCTCTCTCCCTCCCTCCCTCCCTCCTCCCCCACACATAATAGGCCAGTTGTAAAAACTGTAGCTACTTTCAAGGTGTTGCACACTACAAAAAGTACTGCTCAAACCAGCTCAATGTAAACATCAGAAATGCACATGACCCACAGTGAAACTTCCCTTGTCCAATCAAATCCAAGGCAGTCTCTGGAGGTGGCCTCTGCTCTGTCCAGAGCTACCCCACTATCAGTCCTTGGGCAATGGGCTCCTAACTTCTCTCCCTAGGTCTAAAGAGCAAAGTTGCTGCTTTGAGTCAAAGAGCAGCTTTAGATTCAGTTCTGAAGGTGAAAGTGACCCAATACTGCCTTATGCAATTTTCTCAAAGTTCTCGTTAAGATTTGCCATTTCAACCTTAAATACTTCAGGCAAGCATTCCTACTCAGGAGTCCTGATAGAGCAGGCCAGATCAGGGGCTAGGTTTCATTTTCCTTTGAGGCTTGTTTACTGCCTCCAACTTACACATTGCCTGTGGTAAAAACGACTGCTTTAAACTTCTCAGCTTTATTAAATCCACTCTCATTATCTCACATTCCCTCCCCCTATGAACCCCCCTCCCCCACGAGTGTATATACATGCATGGATACAGCACACTCTCCCAGATAGACACAACAGTTTATGTACCCTTCTGTAAGCCTGTCACTTTGGCAAGGGGTCCCTTTATTCTTCACTGTTCCTGGATGTCATTCAGAGTACCTTCATTCCTTGCGACAGTACCTTAACCACTTCCTCTTTAAAATGAATTGACTGCTTGCTTATTCACTCTCAACCTGGGACGTCACCTTCAAACCACCTCGGTGACTCTAACTGGAAGTCACCTGCGGCCAGCCAAGCCTGTGTTTTACTATCCTGGTGAAAGCGGGGTGTCCTCTGGGGTGGCGGTCACTCCCCACCCCCACCTCCATCCCCGCCGCCTCTGTCACACCAGGTCAGGGTCTGCCTGGGCCTTGGAAGCCTTCCCAGGACAGCCGTCCTACAGGAGGGCCGCCCCAGCTTCGTCACCCTTCCCGCGGCAGGCTGTCGGAGGCGGCGACAGCGAGAACCGCTGCCAGGATGGAGCGGAGTCCGCTGGGGAGAGTCGCCGCGCTCAACCAGCGCCCGCCACCCCCGGCCCGGCTCACCGGCCACTGGGATCCTCTCCTCTCAGGTCACTGCTTCGTTGGCATTTTGTTCCAAAGCTCTGGATGCCGACGCCCGCCAGGGACCAGCCGGGGGGCGGCGACCGGGCAGCTGGACGGTGACGCGCGGCCTCGCGACCTGCCAGGCGCCGCTCAGCTGACCGCAGCGCCCGCTCCCTCCCTAGCTGGGGAATTTCCCAGACCACGCCCACTCGATCACGCCCCCAAGACCACGCCCAACGCCCCGCCCTTCTGTAGCTCTTCCTGAGCCCCTGGGTTCACCACCACGGTTCGTTAGGGATGGAGATCTGGCGCAAGTGAATTGGGAGAAAGCCCAAGTGTCAGAGAGGAGGAGTTAACTACAATAAACTATTTATCAGACCAAATGGGCCGAGTCAGGTTTCTCTGCTCTATAGAGAAAGATCAGAATCACATGGGATCTCTGAGCCCTTCAGAAGGGTCTCAGGCATCCTCAAAGCAAGGCCTTTCATCTTTCTGTCTCTCAGCTTCTCCGCCCACTCCTACCTGAGTGTGTATTTAAACCTTACAACTAGGCATACCCTTTCACTGATCCTCTATCCTCTTTTGGAGGCTTTAATTAAAAACCAAAGAAGAAAAGAAAAAAAGAAAATGCAAAATGTGTTTGAGCTCTAGTTCTCCCATATCCATTAACAGATGGCTGCCTCAGCTGACCCAGGCAGGTGAGATTGATGGATTGATCAGATTACACTCAGGAAGCAGTCTTAACTGTCATGGTGCGTCTACTGAAACTAGAACGAAAAGCTAGAAAATAATAGAGAAGCATCCTGGTTTACATTCTCAACCCCTGGGCATCAGCAAGGTGACATCGCAGGACACAGATGGCATTTGATCGGAAGAGTGAGCTCAGGCAAAACGTTGCCTTGACAACCAGACCCCAGTGAAAGGTAAGTATGTAGAAACGGTGGCCAGCTCCTGGGTGGCTCATGAGAGCAGGTTTTGTGCTCAAGGTCAAAAGATGTCCTAACCAGGGAAGAATTTTGATTACTGATGAGAGATAAGGAACACCTGGTCGTGACTGCATGTGCACCTGCACACAGGTTGGAAGGAAAGGTCGAGATCCTCACGAACACAGCAAGAGACAGCCCAATACAGCCCATCTAACTGCATAGACCAGATCGTCTCCTGTCCGTTCCAAGACCTGGCCTCGAATGTTAACCCTAAAGCTGGGCAGAGAAGGTCTGAAAAGCTGTGTTAGGGGATGGGGCGGGGGGGCTGGAGACTTGTCATTTTTATGATATTCTCCACAATCAACACAGAAGACTTCTGTGAGCCCTTGCCATTTCTCTCCACCACCAACCAGTCGTATTTGCAGGGGATATAGGCCAAATGTCCTTTCATTCTACTGAGTTCTGACACCACATCCCTGAACGTGGTGGCAGGTCCCACAGGTAAGAATGCCACCCTGCAGGTCTGCCTGAGCCTTCCAATGCCAAGGGGAAGCCCCAGGCTTTTTTTCCTGAGTGTCTGACCCACTAGCCTGCTGTACATTGGGGTTTGCAGAATGTCCTTGTTGGGTTTTACTAATTTGCCATGCAGCTCACAGAACTCAAGGAAACACTTACGTTTAACGGCTTATTGTAAGAACATATTTTAACAGGTTCATATAAACAGCTAGATGGGGAGTTGCGTAGGGCAAAGTCTGGAAGTGTTCCCAAGACAGAAGATTCTGCTGCTGTGAATTTGGGGTATGTCCTCCTCCCTCCTTCCTAGGGGCCTCCTTCCCAAATGTTTAGATATCTAGAAACCCTTGGGTTGATGATGTACTTGGTAGAGTTCTTGCCCAGCATTTATAAAGCTCTGGATTTGATTCCCAGCATCTTAAGAACCACACAGTAGCACTTACTGGAAACCTGTATTGATAGAATGTTAGGCTCAGGAGAACCAGAGATTCAAATTGTCTTTGACTACTACTAATACTAAAGTGAGTTCAAGGCCAGTCTGGGTTACAAGTCCCTCCCCTCTTGTTCCCCTCTCCTCCCCTTCCTCCCGTCTCCTCTCCTCTCTTCCCCTCTTCTCTTCTCCCCTCCGACCCTCACAGGTAGTTAAACTGAGTTGTTATAACTTTCTCTTTTGACTGTATTTTAAGTCATGGTAAAGTAAAGTACAGTGACAATTGGGGACACTGTGAGAATACAGGGGAGAGGCCATACTGGCTTACAGGGCCTTGAGAGGGAGAGCAGGAGAGGCAGTGTCAGGTTGAAAATGTACTCAAGGTGCCCTCTGACAATTTGCTCTTCCTGGAACATACTTCACAACGCCACACACACACACACACACACACACACACACACACACACACTTTGTGCTTGGCAACATGATCTCCATGATGTTTATCTTTCTGTGAGTCACTACCTTTGGACAGTTATCAAAGATGACCGCAGTGCTACACCCTGGGCCAGAAGTCATTTTCTCCTCAGACCCCACATGATTCTGCAAGTGACTATAAGGACTTCTCTGGATCACCTTGCAGAACCAAAACTGAAAGTGATGAACCCTATCTATATTTACAGATATAGTTATATACACATATATGTAACAATTATGTACATATATAATTACATACAACTATAATTAGTTTCCCCAGGGTTTCACTTCACAGTTTAGGATGGCTTGGAATTCACTATGAAGTTTGCTGACCTGGAACTTGCAGCAGTCCCCCTGTCTTAGCCTTCCAAGTGCTTGCTTCGCATATTTCCAGCCTAGCCTATTGGAGCTGCTGGAGCTGAGGTGGCTGTTGCTTCTGCTTTGGCCTTTTCTTCATCTTCACCTCCTTTCTTCCTCCCTCTCTCCTCCCCCCTCCATTTTCTTCTTTGATAAGGTCTCATTGAACAGCCCTAGCTGGCTTGAAACTTGCTATATAGACCTATATAGCCTAGAACTGATAGAGATCTGCCTGTCTCTGCTACCCTCCTATCCCCAGTTCTGGATAAAAGGCATTTGACACCATGTCCTGCTTTACATTAATTAATTCATGCAAGACCTGCTTGAGAACCTCAGGAGGTGCGATTTTCTATAAATTACCGACAGATGACTAATGTTCTGAAACCACCTACTTCCTGAGGATGGTTAAGAGTTCCTAGAATGTGTCACATGTTAAAAATGGCATGTTATCATTGTTCTGGACTGAACTCCTGAGCTAGATCCTAACATGTCAGGCTGAAAATAAAGTGGAGTCGCTCTGAAGAGATCAGCTCAGGACCTTTGGAAAATCCCACCAGACCTGTCCTCTCCTGGAAAAGATGTGATGGAGCACGTAGGCACCCCTTGGCTCCAGAAGGGAGAGGCTGATTACATTCTTCAGAAAGACCACATGGGCCACCTTCAGACAAGGGAACCCAGAGCACCCAGACACATTCCTGGGGCTGACTGACCTTTGGCCACCAGCAGACTAGGGAAGTCCTTGCTACTTCATTTCCTAAGGACCAATCTGTTTAAAAGTCACACTGTTCCGCACATTGTGCCTCATTGCTGTTGCTCTATTCTACCCCTGAAAACTGTTTAAAAACTGGCTGAACGGGCTGCCTGGGATTATTGCCTCTCCTTTGCATGCAGGACAACCCCAGTGTGCTGGAACAATAAACTCCTCTTGTTTTTGTATCAATCTCTCCCTCCACATGGTTCACTCAGGGGAGGGGGGTCCCCAGTAGCTAAGGCTCATCAAAGTCTTACAGCTCAGTGTCTCAGTTACTTTCCTATTGCTGTGATAATGTGAATGACTCCATTTTGTGTTTACTTAGACAATTTTCAGCCCTTAGCCCTACTCCTCTGAATGGTCACATCTGCCTTGGCAGCACACTTAGGATTTCCTATGCCCTTGACCATGATCCAGATGTATTAACCAAAATAATTAAAATAAACAAAAATAACTAAAGAAGATCTAAGTCATGTTGTATCTGAGATAATTACTGTGCTGTACCAGCAATGAACATTTCAAGGTTACTCTGATCCTCATGCAACTTTGATATAAATTATGATCTTTGAGGTTTTTTGCCTTTAAAAACACTGTGCCTTTCAGCTTGGTACCCAAGAGACTTTACAGAGGCAGGAGCCTGCTCTTGGTCAGGCTATTAATAAAATGATTAAAAAGTTTAGTTGGCTTAATCAGCATGGTTTTCAATAACTGTCTCCTATAGATCATTTCAAAATGCTAAGACTAAGGCAATTTACAGAAGAAAGACTTGAGAGCCCATCATCTTGGGAAAGCACTCAGTTGAGAAAATGCCTCCCTAAGATTCAGCTGTAGGGCATTTTCTTAGTGATTGGTGGGGGAGTGGCCAGCCAATGGTGAGTAGAGCCATCTCTGGGCTGGTGGTTCTGGGTTCTATAAGAAAGCAGGCTGATCAAGTCATGAGGGGCAAACTAGTAAATAGTGCCCCTCCGTGGCCTCTGCATCAGCTCCTGCCTCCAGGTTCCTGCCCTGCTTGAATTTCTGTCCTGACTTCCTTCAGTGATGGACTACAGCATAGAAGTATAAGCCAAATAAACCTTTTCCTTCACAACTTGCTTTTTGGTAATGGTGTTTCACTGTAGTAATAGCATGGTAGCATAATGAAGACACCAAGGGACCAGCCTTCAAGAAGGTTGATTCCCCTTGAGCCTCGCTAAATAAGTGGGAGGAATAATTATCCCATGAGTGAGATAATCTGCTTTTCCTTCCCAGAATCCCTGCTCTCTGTGCAGTTATTTGTGGAGCTGTCTAGGGATGTAAAATTAGAATCCAGCTGTTGCTCAGGCCACAGTGTCTGCAGCCTGTCCTTCTCTTACAGATACCTACAGGCACCCTGCTGAGACACTGTCTGTTACTCTAGTCTACAGACTCTTAAGGGTCAGGATCCCTCACCTGGGGAAGTAAGTTTACTTCAACAGTGGTGTTGGTGGTTATACATCCTGCCCTCTAATCCCCTTTCCTGTCTTCTACTTGGAACCAGACACATGGTTTCTTGTCTACCATATGCCTGACCTTCATTGCTGAACATGCTGGTTTAACTCAAACTGTGGATTTATTTCTTCTTTTTCTCCATTGTTCTCTTACAAGCAGGGTGTGGTGATTTGATAGGAATGGCCACCATAGACTCATCTGTTTGAATATTTGGCCATAGAGAGTCACACTATTTGAAAGTATGGCCTTGCTGGAGGAAGTGTGACTGTGGGGGTGGGCTTTGATGTCGCATATGCTCAAGCTTCGACCATTGTGGGACACAGTCTCCTGCAGGCTGTGGATCAAGATGTAGAACTCTTAGCTCCTTCTCTGGCTCCATGTCTGCCTGCATGCTGCCATACTTCCTGCCATGATGATAATGGACTAAACCTTTGAAACTGTAAGCCAGCCCCAGTTAAATGCTTTCCTTTATAAGAGTTGCTGTGGTCATGGTGTCTCTTCACAGCGATGAAATCCTAACTAAATCACAGGGGTAGAGATTTACAGCTTGTCTGCCCTGGAGTTTTTCTTTTAAACTCTAATAAAATTGTTTTCAAGCTTTCTTCTGGGTCCATTCTTAAATTCTTTTATTAGCAAGGCTAAGAAAACCAAGAAGGGAATCCCAGTTTCTCCAGTGGAGAAACAAGGTGGAGCTCCTATAAATGTCCAATAACATTATAGTCACAGAACAAAAGAAAGTCACAAACGAATTAATTTACTGATTCTGTTAGTAGGGACATTGGAGAGATGAGCTACATACAGCAATATGGGAGGAAATCTCTTTGATGAATTTCAGATATCATATAATTCTGAGTTTTAGGGTTGGTAGAGCCTAGAGGCATGGTAAGCTTAGCTCTGCAGTTGAAAAATCCCTATAATAGAACATTAGGCCAGATACGAGAGTTAAGGAAAATACCAGTGGTCTCATAGCTCAAGGTCACCACCCTTGCACATTAAAGGGGGGGAGGGTGAGTTAACTCAAATCAACCAGTAAATCATCTGGGGAGAAAAATACTCCAAGTTTGTTCTAAAAACTAAAATAGTTTTAGTTGCTTGCCACATAGCATTCCAACTCATGGTCATCAGATTCTGGCTCTGGCATCCACTGAGTGCTGATCCCACCAGTCGAGCATAAGACCACTACCACAATTTTGAGCCAAATTTGAAGCAAGCTTTAATTTAATACTCAACAGGAAGATGGACTCTGGCTAGGTTCACTCCAGGGTTCCCAGGAAATAGTCACATTCAGCAGGGACTTAAAAAGGCAATCCCACAGAACCACCATATTTTCTATCTGATTCAATCAGGGGCAAGCATATATCCTGAAACACTTCCTGCAAACATACTTTCCACACATCTGATGTAAAAACCTGTTTAGGGGAATGTCTCAGTTAGGGTTTTACTGCTGTGAACAGACACCATGACCAAGGCAACTCTTATAAGGATAACATTTAATTGGGGCTGGCTTACAGGTTCAGAGGTTCAGTCCATTATCATCAAGGCAGGAGCATGGCAGCATTCAGACAGGCATGGTGCAGGAGGAGCTGAGAGCTCAACATCTTGTTCTGAAGAAAAACAGAAGACTAGCTTCTAGGCAGTTAGTAGGAAGGTCTCCAACCTTTAACAGGCCACACCTCCTAATAGTGCCACTCCCTGGGCCAAGCATATTCAAACCACCACAGGGAGTGAAAACATGTGGCTTGTTATTTCCCAAGAACCACAAGACCCAACATTCCAGGAAGTTATCTGTCCTTGGGCAAGTGGGCTTAAGGTTAATATTGGCTCTTATATGGGCTCTAGACGCCTGTGATCTTCCTTGAAAGAATTTAGACAGGACATATAGTACAGAGTATATAAGTTAGACATTTTATTACAGAGTCCAGAGAATACACTCTCAAGAAGTGAGAGTGGACAGTGGCCAAAGAAATGATTATGCTCTCCTGCATTTTAAGTAGGTTTTATACTATTTTAGTTTTTAGAACAAACTTGGAGTATTTTTCTCCCCAGATGATTTACTGGTTGATTTGAATTAACTCACCCTCCCCCCCTTTAATGTGCATGAGTTTTTGCCTGCATGTTTGTAGGTACACCATGTATGTGCCTTGTACCCAAGGAGGCCAGCAGAAGGTGATGGATCCCCTGAACTAGAGTTACAGAAGGTTGTTAGCCACGGTGTAGGTGCTGGGAACTGAACCTAGGAGCTCTAAAGAGCAGCAAGTACTCTGAAGTTGTGAAGCCACCTCTCTAGTTTGAATTAACTCTTGAGAGAGGGAACAATGAATTTGTTTTCTATCAGAAAGATGCCAACCAGACAGTAATCAGAGGGATTTCCAGGCAGCATATGATGTCATGTCTCCCAGGACCTGATGATATACAACTCAGATCTTATACTTTGAGCCAGAAATCAGAGTCTTATAGTTTCATTTTCTGGTTTTAATGGGTGCTGATAATGAGGAAGGAGTTCATTCTCAGTGAACTCCAAGCCTGTTAATATCTAACTGTCAGTTCCAAGACAAACCCAGGAGGAATGGCTAACCATGGCACCTATTAGCAAACCAAAGTGTATGCCTGCCTGCAAGCTCTTAGCATCACAAGTACCTGTTACAGAGTCCAGGCTGGCATGATGGCTCCTCTCAGACTTCTCACCCATACCCTACCATAAACTTGTCCAGCTCTTGGGTTTCCCTTCTCCTAGCTTCTCATTCCTATGATTAATCCCTGTGACTAGGCCATTCTTGTCCTGCTCTCTTGCCTTTCTCTTTGTCCTTCTCTCTTGCCATACCCTCCTCATAAACCAAGAGAATTTTGAGCCAAGGAGGTCAAAGATGGGCTAGGCAACATATCAAGACTCAGTGTCACTAACAAAAGCACACTAGACACTGAAGTAGTAAGAATTAAGTCTAGTAAAAGAGATGTCCCACCCAAACATGGAAGTGCATGCCTGAAATTATAGTCTTTAAGAACTGGAATTATAAAACTGAGGAGAGTCTAGACTACCCAGGAGGCCCTCAAAGAAACAGACAATGAGGGAAGGGTTGAGGGAAGGGTTTCCCGTGATGTGGGGTCATCATTGTGACCTGTATTAGTTATCGACTTTGCATTTAAGCAAGGTCTGTCCTTTGCCCTGTCTTATCACTGGGCCCAAATATTCAGCAGATAGGCTCTCCTGAAACTTAAACATGGTTAGCATCTGGCCCAGCAATTCTGCTACCAGGTACATCTAAAGAAATTGAAAACAAGTGTCTCTGTGTCTGTTCCTCTGGTTGGTAGCTCCCTTTTCTCCAGAAACTCTACATGGTGGTAATCATCTCTGTTTGAGAAGTGAGGAGTATAGCTTCAGCAACATTAGTGTCTTAGTTAGGATTTTACTGCTGTGAACAGACACCATGACCAAGTCGCATCTTATAAAGGACATTTAGTTGGGGCTGACTTACAGGTTCAGAGGTTCAGTCCATTATCATCAAGGCGGGAGCATGGCAGCATCCAGGCAGGCATGGTGCAGGAGGAGCTAAGAGTTCTACATCTTCATCTAAAGGCTGCTAGTGGTATACTGGCTTCCAGGCAGCTAAGATGAGGGTCTTAAAGCCCACACCCACAGTGACACACCTACTCCAACAAGGCCACACCTCCTAATAGTGCCACTCCCTGGGATGAGCATATACAAACCATCACAATTAGTAAAAGGCTCTGAGTAAGGGTTCGACCTGTAGCTCAGGCAAACATACCAAGTCCCAAGAACAAAGTTGTGCTTCCTGAAAAGCCAGATCCCAACAGGAGTTGGTTTTTTAGATTATAGATCAGCACTCTGTAAATATTAGTATCAGGGTGTTATGGTGTGCCGGGTCCTCCACAGCCTTGTGTGTTTGAACACTTTGTTCCCTGCTGCTGCTGGTATTGAGCGCTTCCAGGACCTTTGAGATGTAGTGGGTTGGTCTGATGCTGCTTGTATTCAATTGCTAAATTCTGTACCCCAAGATGTGGTTGCTCCAGGACAAGCAGATCTTAAGGAGCACCAGCTTTTCTTGTGCAAACCTTGTTACTTAATTTAAAACTATTGGCTGAATAAAAATGGCCACAATCAATTATTGGAGGCACTAGTGACAGGTGGGTTGTCAGTTACCTGGTTGGGGATTGCAGCTAAAGAGGAAAGAAGAGAGAGGAGAAGGTTGCAGAAGAGAGTTTTGGGTCTGTCCTTTTGACTAAGATATTTATTAGAAGAGTCACTGACATTAAAGACAGACAAACAGTATTCTGAGGAAAGTTCAGGCCCATAGATCTCAGAGGAGAGGAAAATTTTCATGGGTTCAGGCTATCCCTGATCCCTGGGTAGCAAGGGGAGAGGAGGGAATTCTGCCGCAGCAATGGACTATTTGGGCCATAAGATTATGAGTTAGATTGAGGCCAGGCACACCTCCTTCAGGTGCACTCATGTGGGTAAGAATTAAGTTGCTACTGATGGCCCTTTGAAATCCAAGTACCAGACATCCTGAGGTCTGTAAATTTTCCTGGGGGAAGTGAGACTAACCCACATTCTCTCCTGTAATCCAGCTACCCAGGGAGTCTGTTTAAGGGGTTAGAGATTTTCTGCTGGGCTTGTACTAGGATTTACTGTTTCCTTTGTAGACAGAAGAGACTGCTGCAATGGGTGTGATCTGAGAGGGAATGTGTGTGTGTGTGTGTGTGTGTGTGTGTGTGTGTGGCATGCCTTCTGAAGCTGTGAGAGAGGGCACTGTGCTTCTCTATAATATAGTTACTGAAGTCTTCAGATCACTCAGCTTTCCTGGAGTATTTTGTCCTGTTCAAGAAATTGATCACCCTGTTTGGTTTGATTCTTCCTTGAGGGAGAAGTGGTCTTTGTATTTTTTATACAGTGACTGTATAAGGTTTCAGGGTCCTCAAGCCATGGTGGGGCAATTATGCCCCATTACCTTCTGGGACACTTAGGGTGTATGTCTCCTACCATGGCCAGAAAGCTGACTCAGGTTTCATTCTTCTGACCAGCAATTAGAGGACTACTTACTGTCTCAGTGCTCTAAGGGAGGAGCCCAGGCTCAATGTCTTCCATGTTCACTAATAACTCGTTAGTTACATAACAGTGTGGCAATTCTGGTGGTCCACACCTTTTGTTCTAGGACTCGGGAGAGGCCAGGGGAGGAAGATTTTGGATTCAAGTTTAGCCTAGAATGCATAGTGAGACTGCTTCAAAAGGGAAAGGAGTGAAGGAGGGAAAGGGTGCACTACGGATGGCTTAGGTGTCAGCTCTTGTGAACTCAGGAAGAGATGACCGTGGACCGTGCCTCCTTCATCAGCAATGCATATAGGTCAGGAAGAGATGACCGTGGACCGTGCCTCCTTCATCAGTGATGCATATAGGTCCTGGTACAAGTAAACTCTTTGTCTCCTCGGATCTTTAGGACAGGAAGATATTTTTTTATTCTAAGTCCTATTGTTACACTGTACATAGTTCAACTCTACCCTATTAAAATTTGCAACTAAATTCTATGGGGCTTTAGGGCAAAATCCGCCAGCTAGGTTTGGCCAGTATCCCACAATACCAATTATAAAAATGACTGGAGCTAGAGAGATGGCTCAGTGGGTAAAGTGCTTGCTATGCAAACCTGAGGTTGAGTCTCTAGAACCCACATAAAGCTCACATCTGGAACCCTAGTGCTCCCATGTTGAGATGGGAGATGGAGATAGGAGAATCCCTGGAATCTCTTTCGAAGCTAATATAGATATACAGGGTGAAGGACAGAGACACTGCCTCATACAAGGTTCTAGGCAAGGACTGACACCTGAGATTGTCCTCTAACTTTTGTATGTGTTTGTGGTACACATACACCTGATCTATCTCCCTCCCTCCCTCCCTCCTTCCCTTTTTCCTCCCTCCCTTTTTCCTCCCTTCCTTTTTTCCTCCCTCCCTCTTTTCCTCCTGGCCTCCTTTCCTCCCTCTTTTCTTCCTCCTTCCCCTCCTCCTCCCCCACCCCCCACACATGAGAGTGCACGTGCCATACACATACACTAGATGAACACACATACTCTGGATGATTAACTGTGAAAAGCAGAGAGGACATTTACTGAACACACTGGCAAGAGGAACAAAGAACAGAAGCATCACAGTATCTAATAACCTCGCCATCACCTTTGCAGTTCGGACATGATTGTGAGATTTAAAGGGAGGATGCATTGGGGCAGCAGATGAGGTATATGTAACTAAGCAACCCTGACTGGGTATGCTCTGGTGATCATTGTCTCCATTCTGGATCTGCAAGGTGGTCTGATGATGTTCCTTGTTGTTGTTTTCTTTTGTTTCTCTGTGTAGCTCTTGCCATTCTGGAACTAGCTCTGTAGAGCAGGCTGGCCTAGAACTCACAGAGATCCACCTGCCTCTGCCTCCCAAGTGCTGGGGTTAAAGGTGTGCACCACCACCACCATGTATGACAATGTTCTAATTGCTTGAAGGAATAAGGGGATTTTTCATGCTCCAAGGGGCAGCAGGATGGATGATTATCCTGATCTCGGATGCTCCATCCTATGAGGCATTGCTGTTCCTGAAATCCATGGTGGCTGCAGGTTTAGGCAGCAGTTTATTTTTGTGTCTTCAGCTTGAAAGGAAGATGAGATAGATCAAGCGGATACTTCTTTAAATTTGTTTTATTAGATTTGTGCAATTTGTTATTTGCATGAGTGTCTTGCCTGCATGACTGGTGCCTAAGGAGGTCAGAATTGGATATGGGATTTCCTGGAACTGGAGTTGGAGATGGTTGTGAACCACCATGTAGGTGCTAGGAATTGAGGCTGGGCCCTCTACAAGAGCAACAAGTGCTCCTAACCACTGAGCCATCTCTCCAGCCCTGACAGAGACTTCTTGAGTGATGACCATGCCTGTGCAGAACCAAGAGTCTGAAACAAAGCACAGGAGGTGACACCTTTAAATTCCCAGTAGTAAATTAATGCACAGGAAGTTTGGGCAGCTTATTTGCCATACATTAAAAAAAAAAAAAAGACATTTAGAAACCACGTTAAAAAAGATAGAAAGCATTTGCATGCTATTTCAGAGACAGGATGACTTCAGTTGAAGTGAGCTGCCTGGTGTTGTGAAGGTTTGTATATGCTTGGCCCAGGGAGTAGCACTATTTGATAGTGTGGCCTTGTTGGAGGTAGCACTATTTGATAAGTGTGCCACTGTGGGTGGGGGCTTTAAGACCCTCATGGTAGCTGCCTTCAGATGAAGATGTAGAACTCTCAGCTCCTCCTACACCATGCTTGTCTGGATGCTGCCATATTCTTGCCTTGATGATACTGGACTGAGCATCTGAACCCTGAACCAACCCCAATTAAATGTCCTTATAAGAGTTGTCTTGGTCATGGTGTCTGTTCATAGCATGAAAACCCTAAGTAGGACAAGTATTATAAATAAGAAAGGGGTATTAGAGGACAACACTATTAAAAGTCCAGTAGAGGCTCTATCAATTGCAATTAGCACATTTCTATTGTGGATGAATTTTATAATGTAGGCCTTTTATCTCGAAAGGAAACATAACATGAAGGTAGAGGGGTCAGACTTTCTACCTGTGTTTAGTTATCTTATTGGCTTGAGGTGGGAGTTAATGGTTTTTAGCAAAAGCATCTTCTCTCTGTCCATTAGACCACCCCAACCTTTGCTCTCCATTCTTTCCTCTCTGCTCCCACCTTCCCTGTTTACCACACTCACTCACTCCCTATCTCTCAATGCCTTATTAGAGGGCTGAATGTGCAGCATTGATTTCTTGGGAGTATGCTCAGTTTAGGAGGCCACCTTTCTACAATTTATGCCATTTAGGATGGACTTTTATCAAAATCAAATACTCTGGGAGGGCAGCAAATGAGAGGCGTGAATTAGGACAATGTCTACTGTTAAGTGTGAGTATGAAGATACCATGACGAAGCCTGTCACTCCGTATATGACAAAAAAATTAATAATTAAAAAACTAGAGTGACAATACATTTGTCTGTCAAAAGACTTTCAAGGGATCTGCTAGAGGGGGTGAAATGCATGCGTGCATATGTGTGTGGTGTGTGCATGTGTGTATATTTGTGTGTATGTGCATGTATGTGTGTGTATGTGTATGTATGTGTGTTTTAGAGATCAAATCCAGGGCCTCATGCATGCTAATTACATGCTCTGCTACTGAGCTACACCCCTGCATTTGAGCCTATTGCAGGTTAGTTTGTTTTTTTTTTTCAAAGAAAAAAATCACATGATCATGCAGAAAAAGCATTTGACAAAATACAACACCCCTTCATGTTAAAAGTATTGGAGAGATCAGGAATTCAAGGCCCATGCCTAAATATAATAAAAGCAATCTACAGCAAACTAACAGCCAATATCAAATTAAATGGAGACATACTTCAAGCAATCCCACTAAAATTGGGGACAAGACAAGGATGCCTGTGGGTTTAAATGATGGACTTAAGGCTCAGGACTCCGCCAGGGATGGCAGATTCTCACTCTTGGACGCCTTAGACACACAGCTGGATGTCTCAGGAGTGTTGGCCAACGTGTGGGCTCTATCCTGGAGCCAAAGGAAAAAGGGTGGGGAGGAGGGAGTCTCTGACCTGCTCGGGCGGGTAGCTTGGCTTGGTGGTGATCTTGGCTGAGAATGCAGAGAAGACTCCTGCATGAGATTAGATGGAAGGCTCTTTAGAGGAAGAACTGCTCCGTTGTTGCCCATGGCGGGTTCTCTCAGGGCGGCCCTGAGGTTAAATACCTTTTGCAGGGAGGAGTGTCTGGGAAGGGGAGCTAAGAGGGTAGTAGAGGCAGAGAAAGGCAGAGAGGGAGAGAGTAGAGAAGTAGAGGCGGGTATGGCCATGTGGACAGAGCAGGGAAGGGAATTCGGAGAGAGAGGGAGAGCAAGAGGGCAAGAGTATTTTTCTATCTGTTAAAAAATGTTTTTTCTTCATTTAAAAAGCATGTTTGTGCCAGGCAGTGGTGGTGCATGCCTTTAATCCCAGCACTTGGGAGGCAGAGGCAAGCAGATTTCTGAGTTCAAGGCCAGCCTGGTCTACAGAGTGAGTTCCAGGATAGCCAGGGCGAAACCCTGGCTCGAAAACAAAACAAAGCAAAACAAAACAAGTTTGTTTGTGTGTGCACGTGAGTGTGTGTGTTATATTTGTCTGTGGTTCATATGTGTGGAAGGCAGTAGCCAGCCTTAGGTGTCCTTCCTCAGGAGCTGTACATCCTGTGCTCTCATTGTGAATTGGAGTTCACTAGGTTGGATGCCTGGGATCCCTGGTCTCCATCCCTCCATCTCTGAGACTATAAGCGCATACCACAGAGCCCAACTTTTTTTTTTTTTTTTTGAGACAGTGTTTCTCTGTGTAACCCTGACTGTCCTGAAACTCGATCCGATCCGTAGGCAGACTGGCCTCTAAATCAGAGATCCCCCTGCCTTGACTTCTGAGTGCTGGGGTTAAAGGTGTGTGCCACCACTGCCCAGCACAGTCTAACATTTTACATGGATGCTAGGGAGTCAAACTTAGGCCTGAGTGATTTCTTCAGCCTCTAACTTATTTTCTTCTCATCCAGACTTCTTAAACATTCGACCCTCCGAACTTCAAATGTTTTATGGGCTAGCCATAGGTTTTCTACATGAAGGCTCAAAAAAAGAAAAAAAATCTCATTTGGCAAAATGAGGGCTTCTTTGCTTTACAATCCTTTAATATACCAGTGTGTGGTATGAGGTTCCAAACGGGAGGCACAGAACCCAGGGCTTTCTAGATGCTTAGGACTGAGAACCAAGCACTCTCTCCAAGGTCACTGGACCTCCTACTGCTAAACTCAGTGGCAGTGTAACAGAACACACTCTCCAGGCATCTCTGTTTCACATGCAAAGCATGATGGATGTGGTCATCTTGAAGCAGACTTTTCTTACTGAGGAAGAACCACTAGACCGATCCTGTTGGTCCCAGCTGTGACCTGTCTGTGGTGAGAACGTCATAGGGCGTTTACTCATTTCCCCTTGGTCAGGGCTGAGGCTTGCTAAGCAGCCAGTTGTAGGTGCATGGATGCAGGAGTCTGCAGGGCACCTGGTGGGAAGTCCGGGTTTTCACCAGGAACTCCAGGATAGTGGTAGGCACCATGTTGGTTTATTAAAAAGAAAATGTCCTTCTGAGGTAGAAGTGGGCTAGAGGCAGCTTAATGGTGAGCACCTGGCAAAAGAGTGGATGTTTACACCCCATTAGCAGGGCTTTTGGGTCATTCTTAGAACAGGAAATGCTCTGTATTGTGCTCTGTTACAAGTTAGCCTCAGTAGGGAGGGCCATTGGTTTCTTTCCTAGGCTAATCTCTGTTCTTTTACATTTACACAAAGGGGGGGGGGAGGGAAGGAGGCACGGAGGGAGGGAGGGGAGGAGGAAGAGGTAGAAAGGAGAACATCTTGAAGGAGTAGGTTCTCTTCTTCCATCATGTGGGTACCAGGGATGGAATTCAAGTGCTTTTACCTGCTGAGCCATCTCCCTGGTCCTTCTATGCTAATTTTGATGCTTCTGTTCACTACTCTGCTGCCATAAGACCTCCACTTGTACCTCACGTTGTTGAGGCATCTGTGGCTCTACCTAGAGGCCACCAATCATTCTAGAAGAAAGATAGTGACTTAAGGTTTTTATTGCTGTGAAGAAACACCATGACAATGGCAACTCTTATATAGAGGAAAACATTCAATTGAGACTGGTGTACAGGTTGAGAGGTTTTAGTTAATGACCATCATAGTGGGAAGCATGACAGCATGCAGGTAGACATGGCACTGGAAAAGGACCTGAGAGTTCTATGTGGACTGGCAGACAGCAAGAAGAGCTAGTGAGCCACTGTCTTAGGGTTTTACTGTTGTGAACAGATACCATGACCAAGACAAGCCTTTTTTTTTTTTTTTTTTTTTTTTTTTTTTTTTTTTTTTTTTGAGACATGGTTTCTCTGTGTAGCCCCAGCTGTCCTGGAACTCACTCTGTAGACCAGGTTGGCCTCGAACTTAGAAATCCGCCTGCCTCGGCATCCCAAGTGCTGGGATTAAAGGCATGCACCACCACTGCCCGGCTTGGCAAGTCTTATAAAAGACAACATTTAATTGGTGCTAGCTTACAGGTTCAGAGATTCAGTCCATTATCATCAATGCAGGAACATGGCAGCATCCAGGCAGGCATGGTACAGAAGGAGCTGAGAGTTCTACGTCTTCATCTGAAGGCTGCTAGTGGAAAACTGACTTCCAGACAGTTAGGAAGAGGGTCTTATAGCCCACACCCACAGTGACACAGTTACTCCAACAGGGCCATACCTTCTAATAGTGCCACTCCCTGGGCTGAGCATATACAAACTATCATATCCACTGAGCCTGGCTTGAGTTTCTGAAACCTCAAAGCCCACCCCAGTGACACACATCCTCCATCAAGGCCACACCTCCTAATGCCACTTTCTAAGCATTCAAATATTATGAGTTTATGGGGGTCATTCTTATTCAAACCATCACATTCCACTCCCTGACATACCCACTCCCATAGGCTTGTAGTCATATCATAATACAGAAATGCATTCAGTTCAACTCTATCAGTTTCATCCCTGTGTAAAAGTCCAAGGTCCAACATTTCTTCTCATGGTAGAGACTCATGGTAGTATCTTAACTGTACTCTGTCTAAATCTGTACAAAAGCAGATTACATGCTTCTGACATATAATGATGCAGGATGTACATTACATTCCAAAGGGAGGAAAGGAGTGCTGGACCAAAGAAAGCAAGACTTAAACCAGCTGCACAAACTCCACACTCTGCATCTCTGTGTCTGACCTTGAAAGACTGGGAGACTTAGAAATTTGGGAAAAAGCATGTTAATGAAAAGTAATGTATTAGTAGAAATGTAACAAACCAAAAAGGTGGAGTAGCCAGTTCCAGGAACTCAGAGCCTCAGGGCTCTGGTTCCTGATACCTGCCCCTCCTGGATGATCCACAATGAGGGTGGAACTAAGAATGAAGGTCTAGTGGTTTATGAGACTCTCCACCCTGTTGACCAGTAGATGAAGATTACATTCCTAGAATGAATATGTTTCCCTCCCTAACTGAATACCTTGGATTGGGTCCCTCTGAAAGTTTCCACTGTTTACGTTCTGTTTCCTCGGTAACCCTCTCTCCGCCCCCAGCTTCTGGATTTTCTCTTAAATACCCCACACTTCTTGTGTTCGGCGTCGAACTCTGGACAGCATGGTCACGAAATCGACCCTGGTACAGTATCCCCAATAAACCTCATGTGATTGCAGCAAGTTCGGTCTCTCATGAGTCATTGGGTGGTCGCGTCATCCCGAGACTTGAGTAAGGATCTCCCTAATTCTGGGGGTCTTTCAACGTCAGTGTGCCCTAACTCCTTTCAGCCATCTTAACTGTAACACACTTCTCTCTCTGGGGCTGGTTCCATCCCCTCTTAGCAGCTTTCCTTGGTAGGTATCCCATGCCTATGGCATCTCCAACCTGTTGGGTCCTTGAAGGCAATCCAGGCTTCACCTTCACAGTTTCAGGAAAAGGTCTCTCTGGGACTTCATGCTGGGACACTCTTGCCACTCCTGTCTAGCCTTAGCAGCTTTCTTAGTGTTAGAGGGAGAATCCATAACTCCTTTCTTGTAGTTTTGACTCTAAAGCCAGAATCACGAGACTAAAGTTGCCAAGTGCTATTCCTTGCTAGGGCTGAAACATGGCCCCCTCATTCAAATACCTTTTCACCAGCTTCCTGTTTTCAATGGTTTCCTTTAGTGCCTAAGCTTTGCTGTTCTGGAACTTGATCAGTAGACCAGGCTGGTCTCAAATTTAGAGATCCCCGGCCTCCGCCTACTGAGTACTGGGATTAAAAGTATGAGCCATGCACCTGCTCTTAAGCTTTTTAAAACTTCCTTTTACTTTTAAAACTTCCTCTGAACAAGTTGGAAACTTAGCTGGGTGGGGACTTGCTCTGAGGTCACCACTCCCTTTATTTCTTGGCCTCTGGCTTTTCTTTAATCTGTTTATACTTCCTGGCATCCCTTTTCTCCTCAAACTGTACAGTTTGTATTTTCCTTGCTCAGCTTGCTTCTTTTCACTATAGATCTGCATAAGACTGGCCACTAATCACCATACAACACAGTCAACACTAAGCTATTTTGAAATCTCTGCCGACACAATCCAAAACTCTTCAATTTAGTCTTAGGCAGACTTGTTGGACAAAAGCAAAATGTAGCCACATTCTTCACCAAAATTTCAATAAGAATGGTCTTTAGGCCACATAATAATTTCTTCTCCTCTGAAACCTCTGAAGCTGGGCACCCACAGTTCAAATCCCTTTCAGCACTATTTTCTTTCATGCTCCTACTAATATGGCCCATTAAGCCCTTCTCAAAGTATTCATCTGCTTTCCTAATCCAGAGTCCCAAAGTCTACATACTGCCAAGAAGCCACAGGTCAAGCATATCAGAGCAACACCCCACTCCTGGTACCAACTTCTCTCTTAGGGTTTCTGTTGCTGTGAAGAGATACCATGACCACAGCATTGCTTGTAAAGGAAAACATTTAATTGGGGCTGGCTTACAGGTTCAGAGGTTTAGTCCATTATTGTCTTGGTGGGAAGCATGGCAATGCAAAGGCAGACATGGTGCTGGAGAAAAACCCAAGAGTTCTACCTCTGGACTGGCAGACAGTAGGAAGAGTAAGTAAGCCAGCTGGTCTGGCTTGTGCTTCTGAAACCAGGTCACATTTCCTAATGCCACTGCCTAGGCATCTGAATATATGAGTCAGTGGGGCTACTCTTATTCAGATCACCTTAGATGGAGGTGCTCAAAAGATCCTCTTGGTTGTTTAATCAGAGTTCTTGGGGAAGTGGAGAGAACAGTCCTTTCCTCCCTCCTAGGTTTCTGAACAAATGAGAAAGAAGATAAAAGATAAAAAAAGTAAGAGACAGTCAAATGGAAAACAAAACATTTTTCTTTTTACAGCTGATATGGAGACTGTTGAAGATGTAGTATACCCATTGGAGGCATTGATCTGCTTGTGATGGGCTCTAGCTTTTTATAGGTCCACAGGCATCTTTGACTCCAAAAGCCTGCCCCTTTCATACTTTGTCTTTTTTGGAATCTTTAGCTCTTCTGCTTCTGTGATATGTTCTTGCCAAAACCAAAACTACAGATTATGTGATTTAAACTACAAAAATTTATTGTCTCACAGTTCTGGTGGCTGAGTCTAACTGAAGGCTTTACTTGGTTAAGAGATACCCTAGGGTATATCTGTAATGTGAAGATGCTCCCAGAGACCCAGGGGCTCTGACCTAATGAATGGTTTAACCCATTGATGGGTTGAGAAAATTGAATAGATTAGGTGCAGCTGTGGAAAGTATGGTCTGGTTAGAGGAAGGCTATGTGTTGTCCCTGCCCTATGTTGTCATGGTTTCAATCTGCTTTCTGACTGGCATGAGGTGAGCAAACTCCTCTCCTACTTGCTTACATTGCCAGGATGTTTTCTGTCTCACTGGGAGCTCAGAACCCAAAGCAAGTGACTGTGGGCTGAAACCATGAGCAAAATCAGTCCTTCCTCTTTTAAGTTGTTACCGCTGAGCATTCTGGTATTGAGATCCTAATGCTAACTGACATATCAGCTCTCTGATGTCAGGATAGTGGCAGAGCAAGCTTTTTCCTTCTGAAGTCCAAGAGGGAAAATGTATTCTAGACTTTTCCCATGGCTACTGATTCCTTGCTGGCAATCTCCAGAGTTCCTTGTCTCACACAAGGATCATCTTTGTACACCAGGCTCCTAGGGCAAGTGCTGCTGTGTCTTATAGTCTTGGTTTATAAGGATGCCAGTCAGTAGTAGATTAGGAGCCATCCTCAACAAACTGTGAATTGTTGGGGAGCACAGCTTAGAAGAAGCACAGGGGATTGGGGCAGTGGGTTCTCCAGACTCCACCAAGCTGGTTAGGAATGAAAGGGATGTTACTGACAGGCAGTGTCTGGTCTTCCATAGTGTCTCCTTGGATAATTCCTGTCTTCCTTCCTTCTTCCCTTCTGTTCCCTTCTTCCTCCCTTTGTTACTTCCTTCCTTCCTTCCTTCCTTCCTCCTTCCTCCCTTCTGTTCCCTTCTTCCTCCCTCCCTTCCTTCCTTCCTCCCTCCCTCCTTTTCTTCCTCCCTCCCTTCCTTCCTTCCTCCCTCCCTCCTTTTCTTCCTCCCCCCTCCCTTCCTCTTTCCTTCTTTCCTTCCTTCCCTCTCTTCCTTCCCTCCCTTCCTCCTTCCTTCTTTCCTTCCTTCCCTCCCTTCCTCC
>NW_022196913.1:2102750-2104467 GCF_008632895.1 Mastomys coucha
TCGCCCCAGCTAGCTGGAATAAAAAGCCTCTTACAGATTGCATCAAGTCCGTGTCTTGGTGGTGTGTGTGGTCATTGCTCCTGGGATTTGAGTGTGGGGGTCCCTCCGGGAATCTCACAGGATCACTCAAATGTCACTGTACAAAAGAGCTCTGATTATATCCAACTGTCTCCCTCCCTCCTTCTCTTTCTATGTATCTCTTTATCTCTTTCTCTGCCTCTCTTCTCTGCCATGGTCTCATGTAGCCCAGGCTGCCCTCAAACTTGCTGTGTAGTTTTGGATGACCTTGGATTTATAATCCTCTTCTACTGCTTCCTAAGGGCTGCCATTACAAGTTTTCACCATCACAGACTGTTTATGAGGTGCTGGGAATCAAACCCATTGCCTTTTGCATTCTATGAAGAGTCTAGTTCAGTGTGTAGCACACAGGGTCTGTGTAAGAAATTCTACCTCTATTCCATATTTTGGGCTATTTGCAAAAATACATATTGTTTCTGATAAATTTTCAATGACCAAAAAATCTTTTAGCAAACAGCTAATCCAACAATGGCTACCTGTGAATGGATGGTTCAAGAATCTGGTAGTTGCTCAGTCCACAAGGCTGGGTGTCTCGGCTTCCTTTTGCCACATCCATAACTAGGCTTCAGCAGGTGTGGCCCAGACTAAAGGTGTATCTTCCTGCCTCAAGATCCGCATTTAAGGCATGTGTCTTCCCATCTCAGAGATCCAGACTTGAAACGGACCTACCTACTTCGAATTAAGCTAAAATCCCTCCCAGGTATGCCCTCCAGTTTTGGCTTTTAGTTAATTCCAGATGTAGTCAAGTTGACAACCAAGAATCGCCATTACAACTACTGACTTCTGGGCAAGAAGCTCTTGCCCAGACAGATGCTCTGCAATGGTCTCTCAATGTACATTACGCCCGCCATTGTGTCCCGATGCATGTTAAGATCTGTGAACCAGTGAGGTGGAATATACAGAAAAGTGTGAATCAGGCATTGTTCTAAGTGGAGAATGAGCCAGGACAGCCATGCTTCCGGTTTCCAGTGAGTGAGATGAGGAAGGACACAGTAAGCCGGATAGAGCAGCAAGCGGCAGGTCAGACGCTCACACCATCCCGAACTGACTGGAAAGCCCCAGAAACCAGACTGCTGGAATGTCTGACCCGTAAGGAAGGTCGAAGGCAAAACATCTCCTGGGTTAGACTCCCGGTTAGCCATCCCCACCACCAGCATTTTTATATCACGGGTAAATGGTAGGAAGGGGTCTGGGAGCGATTTACGTCCTCGGTGTGTTCAGGGATGTAGTGTTTTTCCTGTAACAATTTACTTGATTGTTCTCAAGGACGTGATGTTTCTATTTGTGGGCTGCTTTGCTGTTCTCCTGTCCATGTCACACAAAGCTGGGGGGGGGGGGGATAGCCCATTCGTGGACTAAGATCTTGGCAGATGCTCTAAGACAGATATGCTTGGGTCTGAAGTTGGGGGGCAATCCTGCTTCCACAGCCAGCTTCTTAGTGAACTTAAAAACACATGATGCAGGGCTAGAGAGATGGCTCAGAGGTTAAGAGCACTAACTGCTCTTCCAGAGGTCCTGAGTTCAATTCCCAGGAACCACATGGTGGCTCAGGACCATCTGTAGTGGGATTTGGTGCCCTCTTCTGATGTCTCTGAAGACAGTTACAACACACCCATAAATACAGTAAACAAATCTTAAA
>NW_022196913.1:2104699-2111213 GCF_008632895.1 Mastomys coucha
AAAAAAAAAAAAAAAAAAAAAAAAACCAAAAAACAAACCAAACCCATGATGCTTTACTAATATAATATATAGGATGTTCATGTTAGGCTTCCCCAGAAAAATGGGGCCAATAGGAGAGAGGAAGGAGGGAGGGAAGAAGAGAGAGAGACAGAGAGAAAGAGAGAAAGAGAGAGAGAGAGAGAGAGAGAGAGAGAGAGGGAGGATGAGGCAGGAGTGTCTAAGGTTTATATGAGGTCATCAGGTCAGACTTTCAGGTAAGAATTACCATTGATGTCTGGACTCCAAATCCCACAGGTGAGAAACTGAGGCAGTGTTTCTCTGATGCAATCTAGTTGAAAAAGAAATTCCTTCTACCTTGGGAAACTGCAAATGAAAGGACCCACCCACATTATAGAGAGTCAGAGAGTCACAGGCTTCACGCAGAACACCAGTCACATCTAGAATGTGTCTCCATGAAAGCATCTCCATTAGTATTTGGCCAAACGCTGGGCATCCTAGCCTGGCCAAGTTAGTGCACACAGTTAACTGTCACACCCAGAAAAACGTATCAGTTTTTAAAGGTTATGGGGCTGGGGGGCGACTCGAGAGACTGAGGCAGGAGGATCAAGTTTGAGGTCAACCTGGTTACAGGGTTACATGGCAAGACTCTGGTCTCAACAGTTATTACTTTTTTTAACTGGAAGAAAATTTTTAAAAATTGAAAAGACATATGGAGCAGCTGGTGTTTCTCCAACCTCAGTCTGTTTCAGAGGATATGTAAGCACCACCGTGCTTGCGCTTGGCTCCCTTCATAGCACTCACTAATTCATGCTTCTTTCTTGTTAGTGATTCCTCTCCAGTTCATCAGACTCCATACATTAGAGGCAGGCAGAAGTTCTCATTTATAATGTTCTGCATTTGTTTTGAGACTGGCTGTAAACCCTCCTCTCTCCTGCCTCAGCTACCAGAGAGCTGGGATTACACAAGGAAGCTCTCTTTAACCCATACCCACTGCAGGTCTGAGTGCAATAACATTCTCTGTTTCGTCAATGTCCCTTCAGAACTTCTGCTGTCTCAGAGCCCAGCTGCCACATCCTGAGAAACCCTCTTTAGTTTGTGGAGGAGGAAGGTCATGATGGGGAGAACCAGAGGCCCAAGCAAACCAGCACCAGCTGTTGTCTTCTGAGTGACGTCTCCATGGGTGTTCTGCCCAGCTGAGCTCCAGTAGAAGTCGGCAGCATGTGTGACCAGGATCCAGAAGAACTGGTGAGCTGAGCCAATTAACCCATAGACTCACAGGAAGTGATGGAACAGAGCTGTGGAGGAGGCTCAGTTGGTAGAGTGCTTGCCTTGTGTGCATGAGGCCCAGCACTGTGTAAACCAGGTGGTACATGCCTGTAATCCCAGCATGGGGAGGCAGAGGTAGAAGGACCAGGAGTTCACATTCACCCCTAGCTTTATGTTGTCTATGGTTCATCATCTCTTATGGCCAATATTAGTCATTGTGCCATTCAAAAGCCACAGAGCAAAAGAAACATGTTTTACAGCTCCTACTGCACCCTGGATCCTATCCTGGACTCTGGGGATGCCATAGTGGCAAGACGTGGCTTCTGGTCTCCATCGTGAGCTGACTTGGCTGAGGCAAGCAAAGTTGCTTTGTGAAATTCAGAGAGGATAGGATGAGATAAATCGGAGATATGCACAGGAAGTTGCAGATTTGCAATAAAGCCACACACAGCTTGGTTTCAACAGAATTATTATTTCCAGGCACTCAATGCGGATTCTGGGCTCTTGAACTCTGATTTGCTCAGACTGCCTATGTCCAGCAGATGGCACCAAATGACTGTCTGCAATCAATTGACATTCCCTCTCAGGGAAAATTCAAGTTGAGTCTATGAAAGGTCAGCATTTTTAAGGAAATCACTCTTTGTCAGACTAAGACCTTTTAATTTGCCCCATTTTAACAGTACATATGTATCAAGATAAGAAAAAAAGAGGCAAGGCAATGGCCCCCTTCACTGGGATTGTGGAATCATGGGAACAGAGGTTAGGAAGTACTCCAGTAAAACAACACCCCATTACAGACTCACCAGCTGCTTTTAAAGACGCAGGTTCCCACCTGAGTGCAAGGCACATGCCTGGAATCCTGGCCCTTGAGGAGTTGAGACAGGAGGATAGCTTGAGTTCAACAGCTCAGGACCAGCCTAGGTAATGTTGCAGGACCTCCATCTTAAAACAGAAATAAAAGGGTATAATTCTAGACATTGTGATTAGAGAGAAGTTGACATTTTAAGCAGTAACTTCAGCGACCTAAGATGAGGACAGCAGGACCCATTTCTCCTTTTTTGTCCAGCCTGGCCTGGAAGTCTTGATTTTTCTGTCTCAACCTCCCCAGAGCTAGGATCAGTATGTGTACTATGAGAAGCCAGAGAACTCACAGAGAAATACCATAAGCAAAGTTTGGCCTATTGGAGAGGCCTTCAAACTCGGTATTCATTCATTCATTCATTCATTCATTCATTCATTCATTCATCCATTTATTCTTCCTTCCTTTCTTTCTTTCTTCCTCTCTCTCTCTCTTTCTTTCTTTCTTTCTTTCTTTCTTTCTTTCTTTCTTTCTTTCTTTCCTGAATGTGCCCTATTATTGTGATACTTGACATAGTACATATAAGGAAGACTCAATTTTTGCCTGGCAGGATGCACACACACATACATATACACACACACACAACACATATTGTGACATATATATGACCATATATATGAACACAGTATATATTGTCACATATGATGTGAATAATTAGAATGTTAGATGGCAAACACTACACACACACACATATACACACACATACACAATCATACAATGCTGCAGGGATATGTTTGCTTATTGATACATTTTCCTTATTTTTCCTTTCAGATGGGTCTCATGCCAAGTAGGCAGGCCTTGAGGCTCGCTCTGTAACAGAGAGGATGGCTTTGAACTCTCTTCCTGCCTTCACATCTCAAGCATAGGTTTCAGAGGCTGTGGAACTTCTGAAGGCCGTCCTGTGAAACCAGATTGGAGCAGCAGAGGAAGGAGCAGCCGAGGGAGGAGCTGTGGTCTGTGGCCACAGTGGGATGTCTGATCAGTCCGGTCTGAGTCCTGAGCAGTAGATTAGTGGAGACCGCGGGGAGGAAGTAGCTTTGCATTTTACTTCTAAAGCACGAACATGGATAATATTCTTTAGCCTACACTAAAGATAGCCAGGCAGCAAAGCCAGGTTAGGGATTACAGCTCTAATCTCATTAAGCACTTCCAGAGGAGAAATGAAGGAGGAGAAGCCTGACTCAGCAAAATCAACTTGGTTTACAAAGTACTTCTTCTTATTTGTACGAGTATTTTGCCTGCACGTATGCACCATATGTGTGCCTGCTGCCCATGGAGGTCAAAAGAGAGCATGGGACCTCGCAACCAGAACATCTGGGTTCTGGAAACTGAACCTGAGTCCTCTGCAAGGGCAGTAAGTGTTCTTAACTGCTCAGCAATCCCATAAGCCCCCATGCTGTCTTTTGATTTAAAAGAGTCCATTTGGTGTCGGTACCAAAAAGCAAATTTGGGGGGCTCAATGGATGGTTCCGCAGCTGATTTCTAGCACCCACATAGTAGCCCACAACCATTTGTATTCTAGTCCCAGAGGATCTGACACCTCTGGTCTCTATGAATACCAGGTACCAACATATGCATACAGTATATGTACATTGACATACATGCATATATATACCCATGTGTACAAAATAAAACACACTGCTTGTAATTGCGAGGGAATGTTGATGCGGTGAGCTAGCTAACATACTTTACTTACTGTCTTTATCATAGAATCATGTCAGCTTTGTGCAGTGACTTCCAAAAAGTTAAAGTTTTGACAGTAAGGCACACAAAGACTGTAAATAGGTGTAACCACAGATGGTAGTTAGGCCTGTCTGAGGTCAAGGGAGGTACATTAGTATGGTTAAAAGTTACTTCCTGGTGCTGGCGAGATGGCTCAGGGGGTAAGAGCACTGACTGCTCTTCTGAAGGTCCTGAGTTCGGATCCCAGCAACCACATGGTGGCTCACAATCATCCTTGATGAGATCTGATGCCCTCTTCTGGTGTGTCTGAAGACAACTACAGTGTATTACGCCGGAGCGAGAGGGGCCGGCAGAGGTCCTGAGTTCATTCCCAGCAGCCACAAACATGATAGCTCACGGCCATCTGTACAGTGTATTCATACCCATAAAATAAATAAAAATAAATCTTAAAAAAGTTACTTCCTATTTTAACAGATGTTTATATTTGTAAACATATGTATATTCTTCTGCTTAAACATGCTCTTTCTCGCTTATATTTGGCTGAATTTATTAGACATGTATTAGTTAGCTTTCTAGTTCCAATGACCACACAGCTGAAAGATGGAACTTAAAAAGGGGAGGATCAGGCTAGAGAGATGTCTCAGCAGTGAAGAGCACTGACTGCTCTTCCATGGTCCTGAGTTCAATTCCCAACAACCACATCGTGGCTCACAACCATCTGCAGTGGGATCCCATTCCCTCTTCTGGTGTGTCTGAAGAGAGTAACAGTGTACTCACATCTAAAGAAATCTAAAAAAAGAGGGAGGATGGATGTTGGCTCTCAGCTTCAGAGCAGAGAGGGTGTGGCAAACAGAACAGGTCACAGGATGACAACCAGAAGCAGAGGGGAGGGAGCACAGCCGGGGTTACTAGGGTAAAGTCAATCCTGGAGGACATCCCTGCAGGGACCCATTTCCTCCATGAGGGCCCGCCCCCTGCTTTTCAACACTTTCCATGGTTAGGTCAGGACCCTTAGAATCTGCCTGTAAAGATGCCCTCATAGACACACCTAGAGGCAGACTTTACCAGTTTCCTACTTGTTTATTATCAATCAAGCTAACAATTAGGATTTAGCATCTGTGGTGGTTTGAAAATGCTTGGCCCAGGGAGTGGCACTATTAGGAGATGTGGCCTTGGTAGAGTAGGTGTGGAGGAAGTGTGTCACTTGTGGGAGGTTGGTTTTGAGACCCTCCTCCTGACAGTTTGGAAGCAAGCCAGTTTTCTCCCAGCTGCCTTCGGAACAAGAGGTAGAACTCTCAGCCTCTCCAGTATCATGCCTGCCTGCACTCTGCCCTGCTTCCCACCATAATGACAATGGACTGAGCCTCTGAACCTGTAAACCAGCTCCAGTTAAATATTGTCCTTAGAAGAGTTGCCGTGGTGATGGTATCTCTTCGCAGCAATGGAACCTTAACTAAGACAGCATTGTATTATGTAAAAGAAAATTTTGAGTCTGGTCTTCCTCTACTCTCTTTCTCTATCAGTAACAAAGTGTGTTAGAGTCCCCATTGTGCTTCACAGAGGTGGTGTAGTCCAGTGGGTAGAGCAGACTCTGGAGCCTGGTGATTGAGTTTTCAATCCCAGGTCCATTTTATTGCTTGTGTGTCTTTGTTGTACTCACTTAAACTTGAGTGGTTCAGTTTCCTTATCTGTAACCACGAAAGGGTTATGATGACTGAATGCCTCCATGCACATTTATACTCACACAAGTGTGGGAGCCATTCAGACTGGCCTAGACTAAGATCAGTGGCAAACAGTGAAATGACTGTTTTGTTTTCATGGGGTATACAGGTAGACTGTAGATTGATGAACTATACTTGAAAATCAAACGGGCATGAAAAAAATCCTCTTTTCTTCTTTCTTTGTGACAAAAATATTTAAGACTCTGTAAGAATGTATAATATAAGAACCATGTTGTGCTTGTTTAAAACTTGAGACTAGCAGGAGCCAGGCCATAGGACATGGTGAAGTTGGTAACGGCGCAGACTGGGTTTGGGGAGATTCTCAGTAAGGACGACACTTCCCACACAAGCACAAGGCTCTGAATTTGGCTCCCCAGTACCCTCCAGAAAAGGCAAATGCGGTAGCATGTCTATAGCTCCAGCTTCAGGTGGGTGTTGGGGGAAGGCAGAGAGAGGAGGCTCCTTGGAACTCCCTGGTCAACCTGTTAGCAGAATCTATGAGCTCCAGATTCAATGAGAGACCCTGCCTCAAAAACCAATTGAGAAAGACACGAATGTTGGCATCTTATCTCCACATGCATATACACACATGTATAATACGTGCACATACACAGACCACACATATATTCAGAGTGCGCTGGCAAGTCTTATATCAGACAAGCTAGAGTTATAAGAAAGGAAGGAACCTCAATTGAGAAAATGCCTCTATAAGATCCAGCTCTAAGGCATTTTCTTAATTAGTGGCTGGTGGGGGAGGACCCAGGTAATTGGCAGTGGAGCCATCCCTGGGCTGGCCGTCCTGGATTCTATAAGAAAGCAGGCTGAGTAAGCCATGGAGAGCAAGCCAGCAGGCAGCACCCCTTCATGGCTTCTGCACCAGCTCCCACCTCCAGATTCCTGTCCTGTGTGAGTTCCTGTCCTGACTTCCTCCAATGCTGGATTACATTGTGGAAGTGTAAGGCAATCCTGACTTCCTCCAATGCTG
>NW_022196913.1:2112268-2113557 GCF_008632895.1 Mastomys coucha
TTGTGGAAGTGTAAGGCAATCCTGACTTCCTCCAATGCTGGACTACATTGTGGAAGTGTAAGGCAATCAAGCCCTTTCCTCCCTAACTTGCTTTTGGTTTTGGCATTTCATCACAGCAATATTAACCATAGCTGAGACGCAAGGCACACCGTGTTTTCCTTTGTACATCCAGTGGGCAGGCCACACATTTGACTTTCAGCTTCTTAACAACCATTGCTGACTGGTTACTCATCAGATTAAAAGAGGCCAGTTGCTCAAGAGAAGTATTATTCCTTATGTTAAGACCATACACTGACACATTTCTTATGTTAAGACATTGACACATATTATTACTTCTGAACACTGTCTTTGAGATGAGGCTGCACTAAACAATATCTTCAGCCTTTTTTAGGAAATGAGCTTAATGGATTTCCCAGGAGTATGGTCTATACTATTTCTCATTCAACCAAACCATGGATTAACAAATCATTGCAACAACCATCAACAGTAACCAACCAACAGCCCATCCCACCTTGCAGGTCCCTAGCAGTATATAAGCTCTGAAAAGTCTCCAGAATTCCAAATGCCACACAAATGCAGAAACTATCTGCTGCTGGGAAAATCCTGCTAGAGTGCGAGGCCAATCTTAGTCAGCTGCTGTGAACAGTCTGCAGCAGCCCGTATCCCACCCCTGGGATTAAAATGAAAACATATTCTTATAATACTTCTCTCTGTGTGTGTGTATGTGTGTGTGTGTGTGTGTTTTAAAGAAACTGAACTTCCAGAACTGCCACTGTACCACGGCCCTGTTGTTAAGGGATTCATATTCTATCTACGTGCATATACTACTTTATTTTATTGACATATATGAATGTTTTATCTACATGTATGTCAGTGTACCATCTGGGTGCCTAGTTCCTGCAGAAGCCAGAAAAGGGCATTGAATCAGTTCTATGGAGAGATGGGACTGACTGCACATGAGGCAGTTAGTTACTCGATTAAAAAGCCAGGGTCTCATTCTGGAACCCAAGGTGTCCTAGAACCTGCGCTCCTCCTGCCTCAGCTGGGATTTCAGTACACACGCAGATATAGAGAGTTCTCCATTCTGCTTTATTGATGTGACAGAGGTTTTCAGAATTGAGGGACTTAGCTAATAAACATTTCCTTCTCATCTGTGTAATAAGCAGCAGGCAGGAGATAGGGTGTACGTTTGGGTACAGATCTATTTCAAAAGTAAAAGGTTGACAGAGACAGCTTGACTCTGAGGAGTTCTGACACAACCAGGATCACAGGAAGGACAGGCTCCAGTC
>NW_022196913.1:2116348-2116917 GCF_008632895.1 Mastomys coucha
AATTCAGATAAATTGAAATCATGTAACTTTTCTGATAATGCAATAAAAGTTAAAAAAAAAAACAAAAAACAAAAGTAAAAGGTCGGGCTAGTGAGATGACTCAGCAGTTTAAAGGAACTTATAAAGGAGTGGTTTATAAGGGAGCTTGCCACCAGGCCAAACAACCTGAGCTTGATCCCAGGACCCACATGGTGGAAGGAGAGAATTGATACCTGCAAGTTGGCTCACATGTAAAACTCATACCCACACACCCATACCCACACACCACACACACCCACACACCACACACACACACACATGTGCCCGTGCACTTGCATGCATGCATATATGCACACATGCATACATGTGTGTGCACACATGTATACACACAAACACACATGTATTTAATTTTTTAAGGCAAAGATCAACACTGAAGAAGGCCCCCACCACCTTCAATATTTGGTTTCCAAAGCTATCTTGATGGCAACACATGAATGGAGGGAGAAATGAGCAGAGGAGAGAACAGAGAGGGCTCTCCTAAGGTCAGCACCACACACTGGGACATGGTATATTCCAGAGGAGAGCACAGA
>NW_022196913.1:2117118-2120619 GCF_008632895.1 Mastomys coucha
TGGGACATGGTATATTCCAGAGGAGAGCACAGAGAGGGCTCTCCTAAGGTCAGCACCACACACTGGGAAATGGTATATTCCAGCAGCTTGCCTGCATGTTGGGACCAGAGCAGAGTACCCAACTTTGATGGTTAGTTACTTGACTGAAAGTTTTCCTTCTTCCATACTTCCATTTCTTCCCGAGTCTTTGTTCTCTGTCCTGTAACATGGCCTAACAATAGTATTCTCCAGAGAAGGTGTGAAATTGATGTCTTTGTTTAGGAAGTTATAACAAAATGCCATAGGCTGGATGGTTTATAGATAACAGTGATTTATTCCTCAGAATTCTGGAGGCCAAGGAGCCCAGGATCAAGTCATTGGCAGGCTTGGTGAGTTGGTGGCACCTTTTTAGTGTGCGTTCATACAATGAAGGGCAAAGAGCTCCTATGAGTATTTTTTATTGAGATACTAGTCCCATTCAGGAGGGCTCTACACTTATGATCCAACATGCAAATTGTAGAATATACAAATTAGTATAATACATGTACAGCAAGTAGCATGTTCTTGACTCACAGCTGATACTCAGTAGCTGATTAGCTATTGATCATGATTGATTATAGAACTTCATCTGCCATACCAAGCTAGCAAATCCATCCCTTTACCACCAACTTATAATTAGTTAGCAAGTCCTGTCTCTCTAATTTATGACTGCATGCATATTTGGAATCTTCTAAGTGGCAGATGTTTTAGATATGGAAATCATAACATAGGGATTTGAATTTTTTAAAGAAGGAAAACAAACCAAATTAAAAAAAAAAAACAATAAAACATAGTCCCAGAGGGATCCAGTATGTTCATTTGGCTTTAACTGCCATCTTGAAATGTGTTATCTATGATGTGTTTACAACTCTCAGCTGGAAAGATTTAAAAGTCATCCATTCCCTCGACCTAAGACCGAGATGAGCTGGAGTTAGATTTAGATCTTTCCATCCTAGTTAAGCATCCCATTACCCAATGGAATGACATAGCTGCATCCCTGCATCCGAGTCTTCACAAGGTCTTTTTGATTCCCATTCCTGTGTTTGCTTCCTAGCTTAAATTCAATGGAAGATAAAAACCAAACAACTCCTGTGCTCCATCCTCATGGTATTTTGTTGGTGTCTTAGTTAGACTTTTTATTGCTGTGATAAAACACCATGACCCAAAGCAACTTGGAGATGAAAGCATTTATTTTACCTTATACCTCCAGGTAGCAGTCCATCATTGATGGAAGTCAGAGCAGGACCTCAAGCAGGGCAGGACCTTCAGGCAGGAACTAAGGCGGAGGCCATGGAGGAGTGGGTGCTGTTTCCTGGCCTGCCCTTTATGACTTATTCAGCCTTCTTTGTTTTACCATGCAGGATCACCTGCCCAGGGATGGCACCACTTCTGTGGCCTGGGCCTGTCCACATCAATCACTTAGTAAAACAACAAACAAACAAACAAACAAACAACAACAAAATGATCCCATAGACTAGCCTACAAGCAATCTGATGGGGGCATTTTCTCAAATTGTGGTTCCTCTTTCCAAATAACTCTAGCTAGCGTCAAGCTGACAAAGACTGACCGGCAAATCTGGTGTCTGTTAAGTTAAAAAGAAAATAGCAGCTTTATGGATATCCGTGGTTACCAAGCCAGTTAGGATTTGAGTGAAGTAGCACCATTTTCTGGTTCTTCTAACCCGATTCCCAGGTCCAGTGCGACCCCCTGCGTTTTCCTCTTCTGAGCAGCAGATGGCACTGTGCACAAGCCTAAGCAGTCCCTGAAGTCCCCACACTTTCACCATGCCCTTCCCAGGGCAACTCCCTAAAGACCCTGAGCCTTGTGCATCAGGCGCGGTGTGCACTTCCAGGGTGCCTGTCATGGAAATGACTTTCTCTCTTTTCTGTATCCATAGCTGGCGAATATTTGAGGGTTTTCAGCATTAGGCTATGTGGCCAAGCTGTGGCTATGAGATGTAAAACGAAGTGATGCATACTTGTATACTTCTAGACTTGACCTCCAACAAGAACAACAACAATAACAAACTAAATCCTCATTTTACTTCTCCTCCATAAGCTCTGGAGGTCAAGGTGGAGCAACCATTGCCCTGAGTCCCTGCAGGTTGCCTGGAGTCTAGTGCCCTCACAGACTTGGACATACACTGGGAGGTCCAAGGTGTAAAAATTAAAGTCCCATATGTTAGGGTGAACATATAAGGTTTGTTACAGCAGTAACTCAAACATAATGGATATAAACTTTTTTTTTTTTGGTTTTTAGAAACAGGGTTTCTCTGTGTAGCCCTGGCTGTCCTGGAACTCACTCTGTAGACGAGGCTGGCCTCAAACTCAGAAATCCGCCTGCCTTTGCCTCCCAAGTGCTGGGATTAAAGGCATGCGCCACCACTGCCCAGCAATGGATATAAACATTAGCTGATAAAACCCCACCAGCCCCTCAACAGGGCAATCCTGCAGGGGACATTCATAGGAAATACCTAGGTTTCCTGCAGTAGGGATTTGTCTTTCTGAATAGGAAGAGGCCATCCCTGTCAAGGAAATGTAGAAGTTCTCCTCCCCACCCCCCTGGTTTTTTTTCTTCCTAAGACAGTAGTTCTCTGTGTAGTCCTGGTTGGCCTTAACTTCAATCCTCCTGCCTCATCCATCTGAGAGTTGTTGGGATTACAGGTAGGTGCCACTACATTGTTGTTTTTTTAAATGGGTTTCATATAGCTCAGAATGGCTTGGAACGTGTTACCTAGGGCTTCATGTATGCTAGGAAAGTGCATACTAATTGAGCAACATATTGCAACCCAATTCCTTCTAAACAGAAGTTTCATTTTTATGTATTAATAATTGATTTCAGTGCTGGAACCCAGGCTTTGTGCATGCTGGGAAAGTATTCTCCTGCTTAGCTGCACCCCGAGCCCTCGGTCAGTGTAGGTTTCAATGATGTTATCTCCTCAGTTGTTCAATGGGCAAGAGAGGGAGAAGAAGAGGAAGAGGGAGACGGAGAGGGAGAGGGAGATGGAGAGGGAGAGGGAGAGGGAGAGAAACAGAGAGATTATATCATCCTTGTTTATTAGGAAGGACAATAAGCTGTCCTTCAACACAAACAAAGATCCTACAATGATCACAATGGGAGGTTACCATCATGTTTGTTTGTTTAAGATAGGGTCAGTGCCTGTGTTGGTCTGAAACTCACTATAGAGCTGAAGTTGCTCTCAAACTCTGTCAGTCCTTGTGCCTTGGTCTCCCAAGTGCTGGGATTATGGGTATAAGCTACCACTCTTGGCTCAACTATTTCTCTCTTTGCTGTACATGTCTCACCACTGACAGGTAGATTCTGTTTCCCTCCCTTGGATCTGGGGTGTCCTCATGGCTTATATTGGTTAACATCATGGAGCAGAGACAGCATTCCCAGAATCCCATGTCTACATAACTTCTGCTGTCTCAGAGCCCAGCTGCCACATCCTGAGAAACCCTCTTTAGTTTGTGGAGGAGGAAG
>NW_022196913.1:2120974-2122586 GCF_008632895.1 Mastomys coucha
GTGTGTGTGTGTGTGTGTGTGTGTGTGTGTGTGTGTGTGTGTGTGGTTATTCTGTGGTAATATACAACCAAAATACAGGAGAGCTGATAAGTACTTTAAACAAGACGTGAACGTCTAAGGATGAGGTAGGGTGTGAGACATTAGTCAGAAGGACAGAGAAGAGAATCATCCAATAGGATATATTGAATGCCCTTATGACTGAGTAAGTTAGGCTGGGAGAACTCAGGGATGAATTCCTGCCCTCATGGAAGTTAAGGCAAGTCTGAGGGAGATGGGAAGGCAAAGGGTTCCCATTCCAGACCTGAAATGAGTTCCCAGCCCACAGCAGGTGATTCACAGCCTCCTGTCACTCTGGCTCCTGGGGATCTCCAGACCCTCTTGTCCTCACATACATATGTTACTCCCTCCCATAGATGCACACCACACACACACACACACACACACACACACACACTTAAAAATTAAATCATAAAAAGGAAAACAAATAGTTACTGGAACTGTTCCTGAGTGGCAGACACAGAGAATTTGTGAGAAGGGGACTGGGGAGATCGCTCAGCGGGTAAAAATGAAAACCTGGGAATGAAGCATACACCTCCAACTCAAGCTCAGAGACCCAAATGAAAACCTGGGGATGAAGCATATACCTCCAACTCAAGCTCAGAGGAGGTACAGAGGGGAGGACCCCTGAGGCTCCAAGAGACTGTTTCAAAACAAAACAAAACACAAAAAACAAACAAAAAAGAACAGAAAGGGGTTTGTGACTGAGGAAGCTACCAGATGTTGAACTCTGGCCCCTACAAGCATGTGCACACATATGAGCATATCATATGTGTGCTTGTACAACACACACAAAATGAGTATTACTTGGTAAGGTGCTTGAGGGTTTGCAGAGAAGGAAGCAAACACCTTCCAGGAAGCCAGGAGCTCGCATGAAGGTAGGCAAGAGGGAAGGTAGGCACTGAGAGAAGCAGCCAAGGCAGCTTGGCCCAGCGTGGCCGAGGAGCAGAACTCTGGAGCCCTCCCCAGTACAGCTCCTTCTCTAACACAGGATGCAAAATAACACTGTGTGAGCTCCATGCCTGCCCACACTGTACCTGGACCAAGAGAGATTAATCTCGTTTTAGGCTGAGTGGAAAATGAGTTGCCAGCATTAGGTTTGCAAGTGACAAATGAAGCCCAAGTGTCCTTCAGGCTAATCAACATCTCTCGCTTGGAGAAGTGGTAGTCATTACGATTTCATTACCTCTGACTTTTGCAGCTTTAACTTGGGTTCTTCATATATTATTATACAAATCAATGATTACCAACAGCTTCCATTTCCAGACTTTAACTCTCCTACCTATATAGCCATCAACTTCTCTCTATTGGGCAGATACTGGGGAAGACCAACAAAGATAGCTAAGCAAGATAATTGTCTCTTTCTGGGAGTATGATTATGCCCCATGTTCATGAAGTATTCAATGACTCAAAACCAACAGTGTCTTAGTTACTTTTTTTTCCTGCTCTGACAAAACTCTATAAGGCAACTTGTATAAGAAAAAAGTGCTCAACCACCAACCAAAGACTGCACATGGAGGGGTCTGATTGTTCAGGCAGCATGTGTATAGTAGAG
>NW_022196913.1:2123077-2124684 GCF_008632895.1 Mastomys coucha
AGAGAGAGAGAGAGAGAGAGAGAGAGAGAGAGAGAGAGAGAGAGAGAGAACCAGGGACAGGAAGAGTCTTTTGAAACCTCAAGTCTCACACCCAGTAATACACCCCTTCTACAAGGCCACACCCCTTAATCCTTCCCAAATAGTTACATAAAGTGGAGACCAACTGTTGGAATATATCAGCCTACAGAAGCATCCTCACTCAAACCACCACAGAGAACAGGTTTTATATTCTAAACACAGAGGTGAGTTTGCTGGGATTCTAAGAATACATATATCGTGCACGTGGAGCTGTTCACAGCATGAGAAGGGAAACATCGGCTTGCAGATCAGCTGCCACCAGCCATTGGGCACCCACCCCTGTGTTCTAATGATCATTGCTCATAATGAAGTGATGCTGATGGTAGTTGTATTATATCAGTGCCAACAACTTGCCTACTTTATTTTTGGCTCCTGGAATAACGTAGCCCTTAACCAAGAATATATGATTGTGTTTCTTTTCTCTTTCTAGTGAGGGTGTGGAGGTTGAATAGCTGTGAATTATTTGAATATTTAGGAAATGTTATTCTTGCAGCCTTGATATTCAGGGCAAATCATAAAATAGAAAATTTTGTGAGATTTCAAAGATGAGGATTTCTTTTGATAACATCATATTTACTGATTTAAAAGATGTGGTTACACCCAGGCACACAGGAATTCCATCAGCCCAGTGGCACTGGTTCCTTCCAGTCTGTCTGGGCCGATGCCCTGAGCAGACCTTGGGCACAAATTCTGCACAACACCCAGAGGAAGCTCCACTCCCAGGCTCTCTAACAAGCCCAAGATCTGAGGATCAGAGCCAGTCCCACAACACCTAGAGGAAGCTCCACTCTCCAGTGCTCTAACAAACCCAGGATCAGAGGATCAGAGGTGAGGAATACACAACATCTGTCTCAACACTGGGAGTAACTGGGACCAGCCGGACCCAGAAACACAGGAACTCCGCCAGCTCAATGGCATGGGTTTCTTCTGGTATGTCTGGGCCAGTGCCCTAAGCAGACCTTGGCCGCAAACTTTGCAGTCAGTCCCACAACACCCAGAGGAAGTTCCACTCCCAGGCTTTCTAACAGGCCCAGGATCCCAGGATCCCAGAATCACAGGATCACAGAGATAGCTTGACTTTGAGGAGTTCTGACACAACCAGGATCACAGGTAGGACATGCCCCGGTCAGATATAGCCAGGGCAGGTATCACTAGAGATAACCAGATGGCCTGAGGCAAGCATAAGCACATACGCAACAGAAACCAAGGTTACTTGGCCTCATCAGAACCCAATTCTCCCACCATAGCAAGTCCTGGACACACCATCACACCAGAAAAACAAGATTCAGATCTAAAATTACCTCTCATGATGATGATACAGGACTTTAAGAAAGACATAAATAACTCCCTCAAAGAAATACAGGTAAAGAGCTAGAAGCTCTTAAAGAGGAAACACAAAAATCCCTTAAAGAACTACAGGAAAACACAACCAAATAGGTAAAGGAAATGAACAAAACTATTCAAGATCTAAAAATGGAAATAGAAACAATAAAAAAAATCACAAAGGGAGACAACCCTGGAGTTAGAAA
>NW_022196913.1:2125191-2153043 GCF_008632895.1 Mastomys coucha
AGAGAACACAAATGCCAGCCCAGGCTACTATACCCAGCAAAACTCTTAATTACCATAGATGGAGAAAATAATATATTCCATGACAAAATCAAATTTACATAATATCATTTCACAAATCCAGCCCTACAAAGGATAATAGATGGAAAACACCAGCACAAGGAGCAAAACTACATTCTAGAAGAAGCAAGAAAATAATCTCTCAACAAACCCACACAAACCTAACTCCACCTCTAACAACAAAATAACAGGAAGTAACAATGAATTTTTCTTAATATCTTAATGTGAAAATTAATATTATCAACATATCCTAACTGATTGAAAACCAAAAATATGAGGAATTAGAAATTTGTTGGCTGTCAACCAGTGGCCTCTCTAATTTGATAATTGGAGAAATAGGTCCAATATTGTACAATCCATATACACTTTCTGCTTGTTTGTACATGACAGTGTCTTGCTGGGTTCCACATAATGGTCTTACATATTTGAAAGTTATTTATACAGCCAAAAGAAATGTAGACAATTAACTTGGGAGGTGGCTTGTAAGAGAACAACAAAAGGTAAGACTGAATGCTTTGCTTGACATTTATAACTATTGTATCAATTTTGAAGAAGAGGACTTTATAAGTTACTCTTTCTCTGAGATGAATGCTTTTCCAAATTATCACAGCTAATGAACCAAATTCTTACCCTCATCTAATGTCTGTGCCACCCTCCAAGCAGAACCACTGTTCATTGAAACAGTTGGTGAATGACTTTATGGATAGATCATCTTAATATACACACCATTTCTTAAATGAATATAACCTGTTCTCTGTGGGCTGAGAATGAAGTCACTCATTCAAGTCAAATAGCTTTGACCATAGCAGGAGATCTGTATCCAAAAATTGTGGCTACAATTCATTCCTTGGCGCAGCAGAACTGTCAACTCTCAGCTTAGCTACTAGGGAGGTAAAATCCTTTGATGATGTGAGGGTCATTGAAGTACAATTTTATTACAATGAACTCCAATGTCTAAAAATTGTTCTTATTTTGGGCTTGTACCACAGTAAGAGCCAAGATTTTAAGCTCTACTAAAACCAAACCAACCAAACAAAAAGACTTTATCTATTTGTCTATGTTCATTTAAAAAATACTAATAGTGATGTATTATTTTAAGATATACAGTTAATATGTTTGGAATTATTTCAAATTTATACTAAGACAAATGTATGTATTTTCAGTATTGCTGTAGACAAGCATCTACATAAGACTGTTCAGTTGACTTTTGTTTTATATCAAACAATTTTCATAATACTCATTTTTATTGTTACAATATTTTATAAATTTTAAAGAATATGACAAAATAAAAAAACAAAAAATAAAAAAATGTGGTTATTCCAACTCTACTGAGGAGGAAAACTACTGAATAAAATAACTAACTTGGGAGAAATGTTTTACATCAGTTTAAATACAACGATGAAATGGTGACTCATCTGGTACTGCTTCAGATGGCTCATGTTCGAGAAAAAGAACAAGGTCACTTGCCTTTTAATCAATAGGGACTGAACGCTGGGCCTCCAGCTTGCTAGACAAGTGCTCTGGCTCCAACCTGAGTCTGCAGCCCTGGGATTTATTATCCTTTTGAGGCGTGAGGAAAAAGCCTTTACTCTAGCCCCATCTCCCATCTAAGAGATCAGGGACAGCCAGACTTGAGGAGGAAGGGGAAAAATTCAACTTTGATTTGTGCGTGTTTCATTTAGTTTCAGTAAGAAGCTGTCACAACTTCTTCCTTTCCCCTCTTCCTTTCCTCTGTCTGTCTGTCTCTTTCCATCCTTCTTCCTTCCTTCCTTCCTTCCTTCCTTCCTTCCTTCCTTCCTTTCTTTCTTTCTTTTTTCTTTCTTTCTTTCCTTGTTTCCTTCTTTCTTTCTTCCTCTCTCCCTCCCCCTCTCTCCCCCCCCTCTCTTTCTTTGGCAGTAGCTCACTGGCCTTAAACTTGTAATCCCCCTGCTTCAGCATCCCAAGTGTTGAGACATCTCTAAGTGCAGAATACGGTGCTAACTATAGGCACAATGCCATATACCAGATCTCGTTGTGCCCATTTTTAAATCTAAGCTGCAGTCAGCCTATTCTCAGTACATACAAGTGAGTCATGGGTCAACAGTCACAGTGCTAGGGGTGAACCTCAGCAGTACAGTGTGTGCCCAGGATCCATAGCTGGAGCTACCACCAGAACAAAGAATGGATACAAAGAAAGGAGTAGACAACATTTGGGGACTATGTTGATTCAGTAGCCTGCATCTCCAGTCAGTCTCTCCCTGAAGTCCCATGAGAGGGACCCTCATGCTTAGATGAACAGCTCCATGTGTCTTCTGTGGGAGGCACCCAGAGGTATGAGTCCTGTGCCACTCAATGTCCCACAAAGTACTGCAGGACATTGTGTTTTACTTGTCCAGGTAGAAGTGTCTAGCCCTGACCATTGAGCATTGACCCTCTCAGATTCATGACTGATCTCCTGCAATCCTCTTCTCCTTACCCCCTCACCTCTAGAGTCTGGGACACTGCCCCCCACCTCCTGTCTGCTCATGTTTTCCAGCAACCTCTTTAACCTTATTAATTAGCTCAGTCTTGCCCCCCACCCCCAAGGAGCTTCAGGATATCAAAAATTCATCTCATGGCTCAGTGTTGTCATTCCCCCAATGACTGATTTTGAAGGAAGAATAACAGAGTGATAGCTGCTATGGAGATATTAGGTGTCTTTTACTTTACAATATAATGGTAGAGGTGCTCAGTGGCCGTGTGTAGTCAGTGTACGATTTTAGAGGCAAGATAATTGAGACAGAGAGTTGAGGTTCAGCATCTGATCTGGAACTTCACACAATGGCCCACCAGCATCAAGTGCTGGGGGTCTTGCTGTTCCCCCACCTGCTTGGTGTTTCAAAGCAGGACCTCATGTAACTCAGGCTGTCCTTGAACTCACTAGGCAGAAAGGCATGCTATTAAACTACAGATCCTCCTACCTTTACATCCCAGTATTGGCACTACAAGCATTCATCGTCACAGCTGGTTTGTGTTATTGGACATCAAACTTGGCTTCATGTGTGCTCGGCAAGCACTCTATCAGTGAGCTACATCCTTGACCACCTCTTCAGCCATTTTTAATACCACACAGGGCTCAACAGTACATTAATGTCAAGTCGTCCCTTGAAAGCCCTTGCAGGGTGAAAAGTGACCCTCCTTCCTCTCCATAGCAAGCCAGCTAAGGTACGGGATGTGATCAAAATAAACAGAAAACGAGTAAAATAAGAATCAGAGAGATTTGGATGTAATTTAGGGCAGAATCAGAATGATAGCTCAAAGAAACCCCAAACGTCTTGCAGTACTGTCTAACCTTTTAACATGGCAATATAATGTCATCATCAAATGTGCTGGACCACTGTCATGGCTATCTTGGGACATGTGTGACCCACCAGATACGTCTAGCACAGGTTGGACATATCTGACTTTGATTCTGGTGTGTTGTGAGATCCACTGGCTATTGTGGCCACTGTGCTCAAGACCCTGTCACGACCCCTAAACTCAGTCCTTCCACATATGTAGCCCAGTTAAACATGTAAGCGCCAGCACCCTTCGCCTACAGAGGCAGTTCTCGGCCTATGATTCCAGACCGTGGGGAAACACCCATTTCCAGTGGTCTTAGGGACAGAGCTACCACTCAGCAGCAAAATTACAGTTATGAAGTCGCAACAGAAATAACTTTATGGCTGGAGGTTCCCGAGATCGCCAGAAATATTTTTCCAATAGGCTGGTGGCCATGACCCACAGGTTGAGAACCCACTCCTGCAACATGCCAGCTTCACAGACTGGAAAAGGGATGTCTTCCCTCTGCTGAGCATCCATAAGACTTCCATCAGCACAGAAGCATCCGCAGGACAGAGAATAGAAACCTGACAATCTGCACCTGTGGCTCTGACAAAGGATGTGCCCAGCACCTCCAACCCAGGTAAACCATTGCTCAGGGTCGAAGCTGCTTTCCCAGGAAATCCTCAGGACAGATTTACGCAACACTGTGTGTTCAGATCAGAAATACCCTGAACCACGCTAGCCTTGCCTGCTTCTCCCAATTCCCTACTTCCTCCTTAGAGACCACGGAGAGAGAAGCAGGGCTTCTTTTTCTCAGGGACTCAATCAGCAGAGGCATGCTGGGAAATCAGCTCCAGCTTGCGGTTCCTCACACCTGGGATCGCTTTTAATCACCGCGTAAGCTAAAATGCATCTGCTCTCCCAACAGATGCTCTCCCAACAGATGCTCTGCGGCATTTGTGGTATAGCTTTCAGGCTTCCCAGGCCGCCAGGATAAGGGGTGCTAAGGGCTTGACCCTGTCACATCTCAGCTGCTAAATTCCCTTTTCCCCCTTTCCGCCCCTCCCCACGCCCCCTCCTGCTAGTTCTTGTTTCTCCTGCAAAAGGATTTACATTCTACCAGACATCTCAACTGTTTTTTTTTTTTTAAAGCTAGATTTGATTCTTTATCTCCTTTTTCTTCTTTCTTCCAACTGTTCTCATCTGCCTTCCTTGGCTAGAGAAGTCTTATAAATATTCATTAGTTATTTTCTAACTTCACAGGTGAGGACAGAAGTTTCCACAGAGATTCTGTCAATTCTATAGCTTCCTGCGTGCAAAGGGCGTGGGGGGGGAAGGCAGTGCAGGCTCTCTCCTGCACTCCCAACAGATAACCAACTGATTTGTGTGCACTTTACACGTACCAGCCATGGGTAGAGAGTCTGATGTCATTTCTCTGCTAACCAAACTGTCCCTGAAGAGTGCATAGACAATTGACTAACTTCTAACTTACCATCTTATGCTGAATACAGGGAAAGGAAGAGTGTGTGTGAGCATGCACTTATTGACGCATGTAGCACATGCATGTTGTGGATGTTCCTGCATGTGTGTGTGTGTGTGTGTGTGCGCGCGCGTGCAAGTGTGTGCGTGTATGTGGAGGCTATAGGTTAACCCAGACTACTGTTTTTCGGATTCATTCACCTTAATCTTTTCTTTTTTCTTTTTTTGAGACAGAGCCCCATCATTGACCTGGAGCTTGTTCAGTAGGCTGTCCCAGCTGGCCACCAGGCCCCTAGGACTCAGCTCTGGGAGTTCAGGTGTAGTACTGTACTGGTTTCTAAGTGTGGGATTTGATGATTCAGTTCAGGCCCCCACACTTACACCATAAGCACATTGCCCACTGAACTGTGATTTCTCTAGCCTGCAAGGGCTTATTTTTGTCTATCTTATGAGGATTAGAGAAATCACAGGATGCTAAGATGTCCCATAGCATATTTTAACTATGGAGACCTGACTGACCCTCATTCCCATGCAGTAAACAACTTAGGCGGTCTTGCTCCCAGCTGTGGCACTTGAAATCTGTACACTCATCTCCATTATTATGCAGCCTGACTCTGTGAGTTTTGCAATGAGAAATGGAAAATTTAAACCAGATGATTAAAAAAAAAATCATGCAGCTCTGGGTATAACGAAAGACAGGCTTGTACTCTTAGATGCAATCTCTTTCTCCCTCTCTCTTTCACATACATACATACACACACACACACACACACACACACACACACACACACACACACACGGACCTCTACATACATACACTCCACTCATCTATATTTTAAATTTCATTTTATCTGTAATGATGATACTCTCTTGACTGGCTCCATACTGTCTAATGGCAAGGAGACTTGCAAGGATAGCTAGGGAAACACCACATTTACCTTTTTGCACTTGAGAATGAATAGAAACTTAGGAAACATCTTTATGGTTATGGTTGTTCAGAGACTCCTGATCTGTTAGCACTTCTAACAAGACATGGCTAGCACTAGCAGGAAACCAAGAGCAGAAGGGAGAGCTGTCCATGGAGAGAAGACCAGGATCGCCCTTGGGAAACTGAGTGGTAGCTGCACTTGCCATGGATGGCCCTATATGCCAGGCATAAGAGATTCATCCTGGAGTGTCACAGGAGATTTATTGTGACTCTCTAAAATAAAGAGCAATAATAATAGGGTGGACTTCTGAATCCCCTGCTTTGAGAGTTCCTTGTACTGGGACTCTGACATTTGAAAGGATGCTATGAGGGCCATAGCATGGCCTGGAAAATGCCTTTTGAAGATGTCAGAGGAGCTCCAGCTGACCAACCATTCACTCCATTGAGACTTAGCTCCTAGCATAGATTCTTGGACCTTCCAGTTTGGAAACCTGGATCCTTAGGAATAGATGATGACCTTCTAAGGTCACACAGGGTTAGGAATTTTTTTTTTTTTAATTGTACTCATTCCTAAAATAGTTCTTTTGAGCACTGGATGGTAGGGAGCTGTTAGATGGAATTGAGGGCTCTCCTTTCTGATCCTTCTATTTTAATAACCACATCACAGACACAAGACACATCCCCCAGGCAGCCATTGCCTCAGGGGACCAGGGCTCTGGGAAGCCAGACCAAAACCATTTTTTTTTTTTAAATAAAGAAAATGAATGATCTATTGATGGAGTAATACATCTTTCTGCAAAGCCCAAGAGATTTCTGATTCTTCACTTTCATGAAAATTGAGAAAAGACCTAATTGAGTTGCTAGAGAATCCAATCATTAAATAATTTTAATGATAGATCACCTCATCAGCACCAGCTTGAGCAATTAGTACTTCCATGCTGAAATCCTTTCCGTTATAATTTGCCTCTTTGCATGAAGAGGGTCTCACAGGACTTGTAACAATGATGTCAACAAGGATTGCAAAGGAGGAACAGGTTTCAAACCTCTGTCCTGGGAAGAGGTCTGAGGGAGAGTGTTTTTCTCCAATGTACATTCTGTGTTTAATGATTACTTATACAATTATGTATTTATGTTGTCTTGATAAATTGCCTATTAATAGTAATTCATGCTAATTCAGCCTGGAAATATTTCTTTGTCACCTTCAACACCAAAGGTCACAGGAAATTAAAAAATTAATTCCATTTATATTCATATTTTTATTTGCTACTTATGGGAGACCAAAAAGAATTACAAGGCAGTGCTCTCTTTTAATCCCAGAAACCAAGAGTCAGAGGTGACAGATTTCTGTGAGTTTGAGGTCAGCCTAGTTTTCAGAGTCAGTCCCAGGGCAGTCATGGCTGCATAGAGAAACCCCATAACAAAAAACAAAACAAAACAAAACAACAACAGCCAAAAAAAAAAAAAAGAAAGAAAAAGAAAAGAAAAAAAATAGAATAATTTTGGTCTATTAAAGATGAGGCTGTATATGTATGTATATATACATATATGTGTGACTTATGATTAACATCAAATTTTTATGGCATTTAATGTCTTCAGGAGATATTTATTTGTTTACTTACTTAGTTTGAAACAGTATATCATTATGAACCACATAATGGAGGATGACCTTGAGCTCCTGGGCCTCTTGCCTTTATCTTTCAAGTGATGGGATTTCAATCATGTATCATCACACCTGACTTTTGCAGGAAACATTTGAAAAATTATATTTGCCTTATTTTATTTATTTATTTATTTATTTATTTATTTATTTATAGTTTTTCAAGATAGGATTTATCTGTGTAGCCCTGGTTGTCCTGGAACTCACTTTGTAGATCAGGCAGGCCTCGAACTCAGAAATCTGCCTGCCTCTGCCTCCCAAGTGCTGGAATTAAAGGCATGCACCACCACTGTCTGGCTTATTTATTTTTAAGAATTTGCCCATGTAGCGATGGGTGTGTGCACACATGTAGTGGTGAGGGATCATGATAGATGTCTTTCTCTATTGCTTATCATCATAACTTTTGAGGATGATCTTTCATTGAACTCAGAGCTTACCAACTACACAAGATGAGCTAGTGAGCATGCTCCAGGGCCCTTCTTTTCTCAGCCTGCCCAGCAGTAGAATTAGGAGCACATGCTGCCATTCTCGACATTTAATATGGTCCTGGGAGATAATGAACTCAAGTCTGTGCTTATATGGCAATCATTTTACTTCCTGAACCATTGTCTCAGCCCAAAGAGTTTTATTTTTAAATATTCTGTGTTTCCAGTTCACCAGAAGTTATCTCCTTGGCAACCATGTAAAGTTATGAAGAAGCATTTTACTTCTTTACCAAATGAGAAGTTGAAGGTCTCTGCCTTTGACAGCACATAAGGAGAATAAGAACAGAAACCAGCAAAGGACTGTCGGACAGTGCTAGGTTTTGCCTTAATTGGGACATTCTCACATGCCTTTCATATTTGACAGTCAATCTTTTGAACAGGACCTTGAGATGGTTAGGACCCTGAGATGGTTTTCTGGTTTGAATGTGTCCCCTAAATATATGTGTTAGAAAATTCAGCCCAATGCAAACAATACTTGGAGGTGGGACTTCATGAGAAGCGTCAGGCTACAGATGCACCCATGGAAGGGTTAACTCTCATCCATTCTTTGCCTTTCTGTCATAGGGTGGTTTAGTGCATGAGCCATCACTGGAGTGGCAGCTCCTTCATCGGGGACCTGCCAGTCTCTAGAACGACCAGCCAGCACATTTCACATGCAGTATATGTTACTGAGCCTTAGGCATCTTGCTGTAGCAGCACATTATTGATTTGAACAGACCACATCATGGAAGCAACCCTGAGGACGATGGTCTCCACACTTCCTGTAGCAAAACTTAGAGAGTTTTAGTGGAAAGCTCTAAGTTAGTACTGGTTCCCAAGTGCTAATGCATGCAGCACCTTTAGCGATGTTTTGTAAACTGTTGTTTTCTAAGTCCTTCTTCCTATATATCACTGGGTGTGCATCCTTCACCCCAACTTGCTGTTACAGATGAAAAATAAAAGGAGCTCAGGGAATGCAGGTGATTTGCCTATGATTGCACAGCAAGAAATGGCAGAGTTAATGTTCAGGTCCAGGTCGCTGGTATTTAAACTCCATTTTAACCACAATATCTCCTTGCTTCCAAGGAATTTACTGTAGTGTTAAGCCAAAGGAAACCAACTGGTATCTCCTAGTCTGGGTGGCCCACTCAACACCTAGTGAGCCCAGCTTCTGGGATGGCAATGGGTGTTCGTTCGTGTCTCTTTGTGTAATGGCCAGACCACTCTCTGCAATCCCCTACCAAGGTTCTCTGCCAGACACTTGGACGAGACTCCCAGACAGTGAGAGGGTAATAAACATACACGGATACTTAATGTGGAACAAGATCTTATTCTGTGGAGCCAAGAGAGGAGAAGTATAAATAAACAGTCACATAAAAATGTGCAGGATCTGCCCTGAATGGTGTTTCAGTCTGTGTAGTTAGCTGTTACTAGCATTAAGACTTGATCAGATGTCAAAATACCATTCATCTTGTATTAATTTTTCAGTACTAGTATTTAACTAGACAAGGCCTTTGTGCCAGGCTGGGGAGATGGCTCAGTGGGTAGGAGTGCTTGCTGCCCAAGCTGGAGGACTTGAATTCAGATCCTCACTACCTACATAAAAGCAGATATGGCCATGTGTGTTCATAACCCCATTGCTGAGGGATGGAGACAGGCTGATCTTTAACACTCATTAGTGAGCCAGCCCAGCGGGCCCAGGAAGCTTCAAGGTTAGAGAAAGAGAGAGACAGAGAGAGACAGAGAGAGAGAGAGACAGAGAGACAGAGAGAGAGAGAGAGAGACAGAGAGAGACAGAGAGAGACAGAGAGAGAGAGAGAGAACCTTAAGCATATAGGGGTGAGAGTGATAGAAGATACTTGATGTCCTCTGATATGGATGTGTGTGCATGTGTGTGTATGTGCATGTGTGTGTATGTGTATACATGTGTGTATGTGCATGTATATGAGTGTGTATGTGCATGTGTGCATGTGTGTGTATGTATGTGTATATATATGCGTGTATGTGTGCATGTGGAACCCAGGGCCTTAACCCAGGGCATGTGGAACCCAGGTAAGCTCTCTATCTCTCAACTTCACCCGAACCTAAGAACAACTTTAAAATAATTTTTTAAAAATTAGTTAATTAATTAATTAATTAAAATTCACATCCTGACCGCAATTTTCCCTCCATCCTTCCTCCCCATCCTCCCTTCACCATCCACTTCTCCTCCCTTTCTCTTCAGAAAAGAGGAGACTTTCTATGGATAGAAACCAGCCTTGGCATGTCACGTCACACTAAGACTAGGAGCATCTTCTCCTATTAAGGCTAGACAGGGCAGCCCCGTAGGGGAAAGGCCTCAAAGGCAGGCAACAGAGTCAGAGACAGCCCCTTCTCCTGATACCAGGAGTCCCAATGAAGACCAAGCTACACAATTGTGACATATGTGCTGAGGGCCTAGGTCTACCCCATGCAGGCTCCCTGATTGTTGGTTCAGCCTCTGTGAGCCCTATGGGGAGAGGGCCATTGATTCTGTAGGTTTTCTTGTGTTTTCCTTGACCCCTCTGGCTGCTTCAGTCTTTCCATCACCTCTTCCACTGGCTTCCCCAAGCTCCAGTTAATGTTTGGCTGTGGCTCTCGACACCTGTTTCCATCAGTTGCTGGGTGAAACCTCTTTGATGGTAGTTATGCTAAGCTTCTGTCTGTAAGTGTAGTAGAATATTATTAACAGTGTAGGGGTGGACTCTTTCTCATTGCATGGCTCTCAAGGTGGATCAGTCATTGGTTGGCCAGTCCCTCAATTTCTGCTCCATTTTTACCCCTGCACATCTTGTAGGCAGGACAAAATGTAGGTCAATGGTTTTGTAGCTTCGTTGGTGTCCCTATCCCTCCGTTGGAGGTCTTGCTGACCAAGCTTCATGTCTTCCATTACTAGGAGTTTTAGCTGTACTCATCCCCAGAGGTTCCTGGGATTTCCCATTGCCCTAAGTTTCTAGCTTGTCCCAGAGATGCCCCTCCCAATTCCAGTTGTCTCTCCCAGTACCTTCTCTCTCTGTTCTCCCCTCCCCACACCCCATGTTCCCATCCCTGTGCCATTCCTCTCCCTGCACCCAGCCTTGATGTGATTCTGTTTCCCATTCTCAGTGAGATTGAAGCATCTCCCCTTGATCCCTCCTTGTTACTTAGCTTCTTTGGGTCTGTGGTTTTTACCATAGTTATCCTTTACTTCACAGTTAATATCCACTCATAAGTGAGTATACACGATGTTTGTCTTTCCTCACTCATGATGATCTTTTCTAGTTCCATTCATTTGCCTGCAAATTTCATGATGTCACTGTTTTTAATATCTGAGTAGTATTCCATTATGTAAACATACCATATTTTCTTTATCCGTCCTTTGGTTGAAGGACATCTAGGTTATTTCCAGTTTCTGGCTATTATGAATAAAGCTGCTATGAATGTATTGAGCAAGTGTTCTTGTGATAGGATGTAACATGCATTGGGTATATGTCCAGGAGTGGTTTAGCTAGCCTAAAAACAACTTTTGAAAACTGTGTTTCAACTCAGTTTAAAGGGTTCAAATGAATAGGTATTTGTGGCTGAGCAACTTGACTCTATGATATGTGTGTTTTATTTAGATAAAAAAATGAGTTTTTAAAAGGCTACTAAACACATATTGGAAAAATAATTCTCTAGTCTTTGGAGGCATGAAGCTTTGTTCCTGAGTGTGGGACATGTATATCATTTGGGATTGGGCCCTCAAGAACATTATAAATCAACTGGAATTTCCAAAAAAGATGGATTCTCTAAGTTTTAGGGAGATAAATGTGTAGATAAGTGCCAAAGACCAGCCTCAGCTTGGTCAGAGGTCTGAGGAAGAGGTGAATGGGAGCATGATGGATGTAAGCTAACAGCTCTGTCTTCTTAGCTCTTTCTTGCAGACCAAAGCTTGGTCTTTTATTTTGCATAAGATACTTCCTTAGGAATTGCATATCAGTTTAATCATTTACTCCAGGTTCCTTTTTGATTATCCCACAAACCAGCATTTTACAACCTTAGTCCCTTGACTCTAAAGGCAGAGAGAAATGGCCGAAGCTGCCAAGTTCTGCTGCTTGCTGAACATGGTCCCATTGTTCTATTACATTATCACCAGTTTTCTGTTTTCCAATTCCTTCACTGCCTAAGCTGTCCTGTAACTTGCTCTGTAGACTGACCTTGAACTCAGAGATCTGCATTGCTCTTGTGTTCTGAATGCTGGGATTAAAGGCATGTACCCACCACACCTAGATTTAAGCTTTTCTTTATCTGGAATTTGCTTTGTACCAGGCTGGCCTTGCACTCAGAAATCTACTTGCTTTTGTCTCTTGGGATGAAAGGTGTATACCACCATGCCTGGGCCTAAGATTTTCATGGCCGTTATTCCTCAAGATCAGGATCAAAAGCCTGTGTCTTCCAGTCTCAAGAACTGAATCACAAGTGTGTCCCCCATTTCTGGATTGTAGTTAATTCCAGATTAAAAATCTAAATATTTCTTGTTCAATTGTTTATAACCTTACAAACAATAAGGTTAGCTGGGTGGGATCTTGTGCTTTGATCAACACTCCCAGAATCTCTTTATCTCTCTCCTTAAGACTAAGCTGGCTCATTAGTACAGCTGCCTCTATTCTTTCAGGTCCATGAAGGCCCTCGTACAATTCATATTGCATCTTTATATTTTGCATAGTTAGGAAATTCTGTGAAGAACAGTTCTTACATTGATGTGTATATTCTTGAACTCATGTTTGCAGAGTTCTTTCCCACAGCTGTAAGAGCTGTCCTGAAGGTCACAGCATTACCAGTTTGCTGAGGAACACCAGACACACTCTTGCTTTCTGGAATTGTGCTGTTTCTGATTATCAGATTGGTAGGAAAAATGTTCCCCATAGGAGGAACACAAAGTAAAATATATACATCATTATAGAAACAAACCTTAAGCCTACAGCAACTGTCAGCACTTGAAAAAGCCCATGCCACTGCTGGCTCTGCTCCAGGGGCAGAAACCTTGTCACACATATCATCCCTTCTGCATCCGGCCAGACCTGGCAGAGAAGGTTTATAGTAAGTTCTATATAATGGGCACACTGGAAATAACATGGTAGAAATGTCAGCAGCAGTGTGCACAATACAGTGTCACCCTCAGAGGTCACCTAATGGTTTGGAGACAGCCAGGACCTTAGTGAGCTGGGACCCACTTACATAGACCAGAGTCAACATATTAGCACATGTACAAAGGGCTATAAATACATGTAAACCTTGGGTTATGATGGGCTAATGTCCCCAGGAACCCATCATTTGTAGGACGTGTCATGAGTCAAAGATGTGTCTTAGTTTCTCTTTTGCTGCTGTGTTAAAATGTCTCAACAAAAAAAAAAAAAAAAAAAAAAAAAAAAAAAAAAAAAAAAAAACTTAGGGGAGTCAGAGTTTGTTCTGGCTCACAGTTCTAGAGGGACACAGTCCACAGTGGTGGGGAATGTAGGCAGCAGGCAAGGGAAGGCATGGCAACAGCAGCAGGAGGAGTTTGGTTGGATACAACATATCCATACCCAGGAACAGATACTGAACAGACAGTGGGGCCAGGCTATGAAACCCTAAGGCCCATGCCCAGAGTGAATCACTGCCTTCAGCAAGCAGGAGATTCTATAACATTCCAAAACAATGTCACAAGCTAGGGACCAAGTGTTCAAATCATAATACAACTTACTGGAGAGCATGGCTTAGCAACATAACAACACACTGTGCACTATCAGCTGATCCCAATTATAGCTGTTTGGAGACGTGGGTTCCAGCTTGCTACGGCTGCCCAGTGAGTATAGTAATTTGAGATCAAAATTCTAGTTTTCCACCACTGTAAAGTTAAGGCATTGTAAACTGAAAATGGAACCACACTAAATCGTACATGGCATTTAAAAACAAATCTAGGATGAAATAGTGGTGAGAGGTAGGGAACCAAGCGATATCTGAGCATCCCAAAAGCTGGCAAGTGGTTCATTGTGTCCTGTTTCTCTCTGTTCATCCATAGTTCTGGAATGTTCTTATTATACCTGTCATTCATGGGATAGACAACCTGAACTTTGAATTTCATCTTGCTTTGCCTGGACTTGTAGACATTGATATCCCTAGACTGTCAATCCCCTGGTGATCATGGCATTTTGTCAGCAGGAAGCTTTTCTGTGCAGGACAATGACAAACAACATACTCTTTGCTATCACTTATCAGAAACCCATCTGTTACAGTTACCTTGACATCTAAAATCCACCTGTCTGGAAGATACTTATGGGAGAGGGTAGGAGGGTCCTAAAATGTTCAGCTGACAGTTATGTGCAATTCAGAAACAGAGCCAGGGAGGAGGAGTCACTTGCCCAGAGCCCTTATGAAAATTGTTGATGAGGTCAGAATTGCATCCCCAAGTCTGACTACTCTTTCCCTTTTGGAAAGCAGGAAACTTAATTGCACGGAACCAATACTTGTGAGATGCTTTAACACTCTAGACAAAAGACAGTAAATAACATCCCAGATTATTTATGTTTGTTGATAACTCAAGGACTAACACTCTAAATGTAGACTATCAACTGTTACAGTATAATTCATCCGAAAGTGAGCCTTTTCCTTCTTCTCACTCTTTTCTTCTTTCTTTTACTTTTGGAAACAGGGTCTCATTCTGTAATTAAAGCTGGTCTTGAATTTATGGTAATCCTTTTGGCCTTGAATTCATGGTAAACCTCTTGCCTCAGTGCCACAGGCTGGCCGATCAGGGCCTTCCTCAACCCAAGGGAGAAATGGGGTCCTAGTCAGGTTGACAAGGTGTAGGCAAAGAAATGATGGCAGAGACGACACATGAAGTACAGGATCTGAATGTATTTCTTAAAAATGGCATCAGACTTTTACGGTCATTGCAAAAGAGAAATGATAAATCTAGCAGCTCAGCAGTTAAGGTACATCTGAGGCAACCTGAAACACACTGGGTCTAAAGCAGCAGCTATCTCCTCTGGACTGGTGCTGCATGCCTCCCCCCCCCCCCCCCCCCCCCCCCCCCCCCCCCAGTCCAAGCACTTCGGGCCCAGGGGACTGTGGACTGCATGGATTTAAGTCCTAGTCCATCTACGTTCTAGTTCTAGTCAGAGTGTGAGTCCAACTTCCTATGCAAAGTGAAAACCAGGCTTATATGGTATACAGAAAACAGGGCGAATGGCAAGAGTCACATAGGCGGGCGAGGGTTACAACAAGGTCAATAAGATCAGAGGGCAAGACTGAAGTCATTTAGGCAAGTGACCACCACATCAAGGTCTTAGGATCAGGTATCCAGGTGTGAAACAGGTAGAAGAGCAGTGGTGCCCTCCCCGCTGGGGCTATTTTGGTATTCCTATGCTAATTCTCTGGTTATGCTGGAGGCCAGCACCGGGAGGTTCCAATCTAAGAGTTCTAGCTAATACCCTTAAGTGAGGGAAGCCCTTTGATTACTCTCTAGTATGTAAAACAGTTCTTTCTTCTGTGGAACTGCCCTAAGAAATGTGCTTGACCTCTGTTGCTAACTTTGAGGACAACCTGTCTGATAAGGCAGATTCCTTGAGAGAAATTCCAAGTTAAGGACAGCTTGGAATTAAATTAGGATATTTTGGAACATTGTGCTGGTCAGGAGACAATGCCTAATCTTAAGTTTAGCCATTAAGGAATCCTTTCTTGGGGTACCTTTTATGCCTAAATAAGAGGGCGTGTTGACGATTGGAAAGACTAATCTGGAACATGTCTGAGTTAGGAGATACCAGCGACTGTCTGAATCTCCAGGAGGCACAGAACTCCTTTTGGAGCCTTAATGCCTCTTACCCTTAATCAGGCTTTTACCCTCCTCCCTGCACTCCCCCTCCATTACCGATTTAACTGTAGACGAGTAGGCGTGGCACCTCATCTTCTCAAGTGTTAGGATTATGGGTGTGAGCCACCATGCCGGATTTAGGATGTCTTTCCTTCTTTTCTTCTTTTCTCCCTCCTTCCCTCCTTCCTCCCCTCCCTCCTCCCTCCCTCATTTCTTCCCTCCTCCCTCTTTCTCTCCCTCTCTCTCTCTGCTTCCCTCTCTTTCTTCCTTTTGGACAGGTCTCATGTGTCCTAGGCTGCTATGGATATAGACAAAGATGTCCTTGAAGTTTAAGCCTTCTGCCTCTGTTTCCTGAGTGCTGGGTTTACAGTGTCACTACCATATATGCCCTACTATGCAATTCTGGAAATGGAACCAAAGGGTTCATGCATGCTAGGCAAGTACTCTGCCAACTGAGCTATATAGCCAGCCCTGGATATACTATTCTTTTCTTAAGGTGATTAGGGATGAATGTGCTCCTTTTGGAAACTTCTGGTCATGGGTACTCTCTTTGTGTACCAAGTAGATCGAGCTAATGTGCTCTTCAGAACTGCAATGTGTACACACGGCTTTGAGCAGTGGTCTCATATATGTCTCCAAATGGCCTTCTTTGGAGTTTCAGTTTTTAATCATACTTTTGTTGATTATTTGGGAATTTCACATGATGAACCCTGAGCACCCTCATTTCTCATTCTTCCCATGTCTGTCTTCCACCCTTGGGACCTCTCCCCCAAAAGAAAAAGAGAAAGAGAAAGAAGGGGAGGAAGAAGAGAAAGGAAGAAGAGAAAGAGGAAGAGGAAGGAGAAGAAGGAGGAAGAGAAGGAAGAAGGAGGAAGGAGGAGGAAGAAGAGGAGGAGGAAAAGAAAAAGTATGTGTTGCCCATATTCTTATTTGAGTCTTAGCATGCTCAGACTCTAATTGGCCAGCCCCTGAAGGAAACTGAGTTCTTCCTCAGCTGCACATCTGCCAAAAACCATCAGTTCTGGAGGGCTAAACTTCAACATCCTTATCACAATTTTAAAGAGTTCTCTTTAATGACTTTCTGTCTATGGTGTTGATTTTTGGGAGAGTGGAGGCGGGGGAAGGGTAGGGGTTGCATCAGAAGCCTACTATCTTACGCTTTCTCAACTGTGAGTCTGCAGTCATCAATACCATGGACAAAGTAGTTCTCCTGGACTTTTACAGTCAGCTGGAGCATGGGCCATGGAGTTACACATGTATTCTGGCAACAGTGTAGACCTCAGACTTCCACATGGTCCCTAGCTGCTGACCTCAGCATAGTCTGCAGTGGCAGTACAGACCATGGACATCAGTCTGTCCCTCTGCCACTGTACCCACCATGGAGACACCATTACAGCCCTCAACAGCAGTACAGGCCAAGGACATCAACATGGCCTCAGGTGGCTGCTCACACCAGCATGGTCCCTGGTGGCACCATAGCCCATGGATACTAACATGGGTTCAGGCCACAGCACAGACCATGGGCATCCACATGGCCTTCAGTGGTAACATGGGAAGCAAACTAGACAGGGGTCATCTGGATTGAAATAGACAAGCTGGATTTCTAAAAAATAGTCCAGAATTGATGGGATGTACCTGTTATTCCCCACATTTTAGGCAGGAGGGACTAGGCAGGAAGATCATGAGGCTAGCCTGGGTCACATAGGAAACCTAGTAACAGAAATGAAGGGAAGGGAAGGAAAGGAAGAGGAGAAATCTAGAGGGCAAAGTAGTTAAAGTCACAACCCTGACAAGGTGTGCACAGTGTGCCAGCGTAGGCGTAGATAGGTGCCGCTGGGCTCCTTGGTGTAGACACAGACCCCTGCCAGCTACAGCCTCTCCCTCTAAGAGTTAGGCTGTGCCAGCAATACAGCCTGCCAAGTGCTCCAAGCTGCCTGGAACACGGTACTGCATAAACACCATTCTCATTACTGCTTCTAATCTTCATATCCCGGGCTCTCTATTTGTAAACGCAAAGGAAGGAATGGGGCTGAGGAGACAGGAGCCAGGGGCTGGGAGCACCCCAGGCTGTTTCTTGCCACATGCCTTTCCAAGGAGAATGTCTAAGCCTCTGAAACTAAGCCTCGACAAGTCTGATGTGTCCATGACAGGAGCTTCCTCTTCTGGAACCTTAAATGCTATTTTGACTCCCCCCCCCCCCCTTAAACAAACAGCTTTTGTTCTTTCCTAGCAGAGCCCTGTGACAGCCCTGGCCTTCTCTGCTTTGCTGAGCCTACTATCTGGGCTCTCCAGAGCTTCTTGGAATGATGCCTAAAACTCCCCTACAGAGAAGATTTCTTTGGGCTGAAACCTTACTTCATCCCTCTACAGAGGGTCCAAAGGAAGACCAGGGCAGTAGGCCCACTCGAACCCTTTACTCTCTGGTTTCGTAGCTGAGTCTGTCAAAGGACACTGCTCTGAACATCTCAGTTGGCGAGGGTGTCAGCTTAAGGAAGAGCTTTGTCACCAAAAGCACTGTAACTGTGGTTTGTTTGTTTTTTGTTGTTGTTCTTTCAAACTTGATGCAAACTGGAGTCATTGGGAAGAGGGAGCCTCAGTTGAAGAATTGATCCCATCAGACTGGCCTGTGGGTATGTGTGTGAACATTTTCTTGATTGAGAATTCATATGAGAGGGCCCAGACTACTGTGGGCAGTGCTGCCCCTGAGCAGGTACTCCTGGGCTGTGTAAGAAAGCAACTGAGAAAGCCACTAAGCAGTTTTTGCTACCCAATCTCTGCTTCAGATTCTGCTCCCTCCCACCCCCTTCCTGCCTTGGCTATAACTCTTATGTCAAATAAACCTTTCCTTCCAAGGTTGCTCATGGTGTTTACCACAGCAATATAAAACAAACTAGAATATAATTACACAACTATACATTAAAAATAATGGTTGTCCATATCACTACCAAAAACAAACAGCCAAACAACACACACACACACATACACACACACATACACACACACATATATACACACACACATATATATACACACATACACACATACACACACATACACACACATACACACACATACACATATACACACACATACACACACATACACACACATATACACACACACATACATACATACACACACACACACACACACACACACACACACACAAAACCCAAAAAAAACTAGGGTAGACTGAAAGGCTGGAGAATCTTAGAATTTAAAATGAGGGCATTTAATAGAAATGTGTGTATAATGTATAACCTTTATCTAAAAGGGGGCATGGAAAACCTCTGTATCAAGCCAAAAATGTAAAGTAGCTAGTTCCAGGAAGTTGGCTAACTCAGAGCCTCAGGGCTCTGGTTCCTGATACCTGCCCCTCCTGACTGATCCACAATGAGGGCAGAACTAGGAATGAAGGTCTACTGGTTTACGAGGCTCTCCACCCTGTCTACAAGTAGATGAAGATTACATTCCTAGAATGAATATGTTCCCCTCCATAACTGAATACCTTGGGTTGGGTCCCTCTAAAATTTTCCACTGTTTTTATGTTATGTTTCCTTGGTAACCCTCTCCCCATCCCCAGCTTGTGGTTTTTCCCTTTAAATACCCCTTACTTCTTCTCGTGACCAGCATGGTCACGAGATCGACCCCGGTACTGGCCTATCCCAAATAAATCTCATGTGATTGCAGCAAGTTCGGTCTCTCATGAGTTATTGGGTGGTCACGTCATCCCAAGACTTGAGTAAGGATCTCCCCAGTTCTGGGGGTCTTTCATAGACAAGCTCTTCTAGAGTAGTAGACTCAGAATTAGCTGTGGTGTACATCTGTAATTCTGGGATGCTGTACTGGTTTGAAGAGGATTGGCTCTCATAGAACCATATATGTTGGAGTGCCTGTCCCACAGCGAGGAGGTCCATCCTTGTTGGAATAGGTGTGGCCTTGCTGATGGAAGTATATCATTGTGGGGGTAGGCCTTGAGGTCCTATACTCAAGCTCTGCCTAGTGTCTAAATGAGAATCTCTTCCTGGCTGCCTTCAGGTCAAGATGGAGAAATCTCAGCTCCTTCTTTGGTACCAAGTCTGCTCGGATGCTGCCATGCTTCCCACCATGATGCTAATGGACTGAACCTTTGAAACTGTAAGCCAGTCCCTATTACATGTTTTTGTTTTTGTTTTTAATACCTTGATCATGGTGTCCTTGCACAGCAATGAAACCCTAACTAAGACAAAGGTTGAGGCAAGAGGATCATGAGTTTGAGGACACCCTGAGCTACATGGTGAGCTCCAAGGTAGCCTGGGCTATAGGATGAGATCTTGTCCCCTAAACAACAACAACAACAATAACAACAATACCCCAAACTATAACAAATAACAAGCAGACTCAATATCTTTAACTACCTGGTAACATGGAAAAGAGGTGGGAATAGAATGTTTTAGTAATTCTAGAATGAAAGAAAAATAAAAAAGATCTAGGAGACATAATAATGCCATATGGTGTTTCAAATAAACCTATGACAAGATATTATTTTAGATATTTGGAGAACTTTCCAGAAGCATTGGATATCAGATGGTTAATTCTGTCCGTGTCTTGATGTCACTGAGGTTACATAGTCAGGTAGCTCCTCATTTTGACATGACTGATGAAGTATTTAGTGGTAAAATGGCTTGAGACCTCATTTTGTTTTAAGATATTCCAGTTTAGAAAATGTGAACGTGGATGAACTAGGTGTGGGAAAGTGTTGGTGATTATTGGGCCTGCATAATTGGTCTCCCAAGGTTTGTTGCACTCTATATTTGGAAAATTTTATTGAAAAAATTAACATTAAAGACAACTACATGTTTTAATTTTAAAGCGTGGGAAGTGGTTTGTGATAAATGTGCTCAGAACACCTAAGGCCTTTGCTTTCCGTCTAGTCTAGCAAAAACAGGATTTTTTGAGTCATACAATTTAGTCTCTTTGGAAAGGGGTTTGCAAAGTTCAGCATGTTTTATCTGAAGTTTAAAATAGGCATATGTTTTAGAGACTTTTAAAAGGTCTTGAAAATGTTTCTATGTTCAGTGGTATCTCTAAGCTAAAAGAGATGGGCAAGATTTATATAAGAGTCCTTGCTTTGCAAGCACAGGACCTGACGCAGAGTCCTCAGCACCTGTGGAAAAAGCTGGGCCTGGCTGGAGTCAGGCAGGTCCTGGGAGCTTGCTGGGCGCCTAGCCTGGGGGAAGTGACAGATTTCTAGTTCAGAGAGAGACCTTCTGTCACTGATGTCCTCCGAGTCCATATATGTGATTGACGTGTGCATGAACACACACACACACACAGATGAGAGACAGAGACGGAGACAGAGAGATTTACAATATTTCTTACTACCAAAGCAATTATTTTTTACCCATCCCCCCTTTCTTATTATGCTGGTGGTGAACATCCAGTGTTTAGACTGTTATTCCCTGCTTCTTATCTTAGAAGAAAATGGACCACCTGTATTCAGGCCCTTTTCCACCTCACCCCCAGTCATGGTCTCCCTGTGTAATTCATCCTGACCTCAAATTTATGATCCTTTGCCCCAGCTTCCTGAGTGCTGGAATTACAGGCATGTACCACCATGGTTCACTCTCTGTCTCTCTGCCTCTCATTATTTACTTACATTTCTTTATTTATTAGGCTCTATTGTACAAAACAGTACAATATAACCTGCTTAGTGCATACATATAACATGCATCGGTCATAATTGCCATCCATACACTTACACCATCTCCTGCTGGTTTTTCTACCTTCATATCTGTTCTATACATTTGGGTTCTATATAGTTCAGAAACATGTGATGCATGTCTTCCTGAGTCTGACTTGTTTTGCTCAGCATGAAGCTCTTCAATCCCATCCACCTTCCTGAAAACAAGCCACACACTTCTTTTTCCTTCTTCATGGTAGAACAGGTTGTTTTTCTGCAACATGCTTCTGAGTGGTGCCAACCCCACGACACTTTAGGTTATGGACTCATGAATAGTCTAAATGGTGCCCATAAAACCTACAGATTCTTGACACTAGAATAAAAATAATAATAATAAAAAAATTTGAGGTGATATGGTGTTTTCTCTAACATAAATCAACCAAGCAGAACAAACATGCTTGGTTCAGTGTGGCATGTATAAGCATGATAGGGTTGCTGACTTTAATTGACTAATGGATTTAGCTAAAAAGCCCAGATGAGGCCATAGAAAGCCTTGAAAGGGTCATGAAGGGTGGGAGATATGGTAGAGCATTTCTGAAGGGTGTTAGCATTTCGTCATAGAATTCAGAATCAAGTCGAGACTTAGTTCTCTATTTCGGTTTGTGTATCTGATACCTATTATATAACTGACCTGTCATCATAATAACACCAAAAAGCAGAGTTCTTTTGTGTTGTTTTCAGAGAGTTAGTAGAAAAAGCAACGTAAGACATGTGAGAACAAAGACAGCAGAAAATTGCAGCGAGGCCCTGAAGAGGTCACTTCTATCTAAAGCCTAAGTCTGGAAGACTGCCACCCAGAGCCAGAGACAACAGCGTCCTCTAGTTGGAACCCTGAAATGACAGCACTGTTTTTGTACATGCATGTGTGCATCTGTCTGTGTGTGTGCTGTATGAAATTGTGTGTGATATATATGCATGTGTGCATGCATGCATGTGTGCGTGCTATATGTATGTGTGTAGGCCAGAGGGAAGCCTCAGGTGTCATTTCTTAGGTAGCACCCTCCCTATTTGTTATTACATTCATTTGTTTGTTTATATTCAGTGTGTGTGCATATGCACATGCCATGGCATGTGTGTAGAGGTCAGAAGTCTACTTGGGAGTGCTGGCTCTGTCCTACTACTTGGGGCCTGGGGATAGAACATAAGTCACTGGAGTTGGGGACAAGCACTCCCTCCTCCCCTTATTGGCCCCACCTTCTTTTTTTTTTTTTTAAACCAACTTTGTGATCTTTATTGATCGGGTGACAACTTTATACTCCTAGGAATCACTACACTGTGTACACGGGGGACATGGCATCAGAGAGGCGGGGCAGGAGATTACACAGCAGACACTGGGAAATGTCAGTCCATCATTTTGCCCACTGTTCATGTGTACACAGCATGAATGTGATTTGAAATCTTTTCATGGTAATAAAGTTACAATCCCCTACCTCTGCAGCCTGACGTCTGCCCACGTGTCTGACCCGCGGTGTCTACATCAGCAGTTTCCCTCTCGCAGTTGTTAAAATGCCTTTCCTATTAGGAACCAGCAACAAGTTTTTTGTATTTATTTCCTTTTGAAGTAAGAGCTATCTCATCTCTGATAACTGGCTCATTTTTGTCATTTATCAAAAACTAAAGGATAGGAGGAAAGTGTGATGAATTAAAAAATTATTTTTTAAAGGAAAGATAAAATTTATTTTCACAAATTTACAAGAGCTGCTGGCGCGGGACTTACTCCACTACGCGATCAGACTGGGACACAGTGCAAGCCTCTGCCTCGGCTCGGGAACCAGAGGTTCTTCAGAAGCAGCGGCTCTTTTGTATCCTCCTCACCCAGGCAACAGTCCAGTCTCTGAAGTCTCTGAGTCAGCATGAGCTGCGCTGGGCAGACCCCCAGGCATCTTCCATCCAAGCCCACGGGTGCAGGGGGAGAGTCTCTCTACAGAGCCACTAGAGAGGTGGGTAGTGAGTAAGTTGGGAGTTGTAGGAAGCAGTGTCAGGCACACACAGGCACACGGGCATGGTTACAGCAGGTCCACACAGAGGTAGGCTGTGCGGTCAGCAGTCGGTTTCACCACCTGGTACTGGTTAATAACATTGACCGTTTGGCCATCAATTCGCAGCCAGCCATTAAGCCCAATCTGGAAGACGTCTGTAGTGTAGTGGCCACCTGTAGCACTGTTGCCGTGAGGTTCTGTGGCCTTTAAAACTTTTAAATGCCACAGCCTATAGGTTCTGTGGCATTTAAAAGTTTTATTTTTGACGCCTGGAGAAAGTAGTTCTCTGCTGATCTCCAAGTCCACGGGGTAGTCGATGTTCTTGACAAGCTTCTGGCATCTGCCTGTTTTCTCATAGACGAAGCGCTTCAGGTGCAGCATGAGGACGGGGAAGCTTCTCCAGAGTCACTCTGCGGCTGACTTCCACCTCTTGCTTGGTTTGGTAGTGTAACCTTGGACAGACTCTCTCGCCACCAAGCTTTCCAAAGCATCCCGGACTGTGCGTATCTTGTCAGACTGGATATCCAACTGCAGCGTGAAAAACGGCTGCAGAGTGGCAGACAGACTCCTTGGAACTCTGATGGTAAACCACAGTCCTGATGTGTCCACGGAAATTCCTGTGATGGGTGTCTGGACGAAGTCTGCCTGCCGGGTGACAGAGGTCTTGTTCTTGCGACCCACTTGCTCCCACTCGTCCTTACTGCCCTCTCCCCTGTCTACCAGCTCCTCAGCCTCTGTCAAGTGGCTTCCTGGCCCGTTGGAAACAGAGTGGCCCCACCTTCTTTTTGAGACATCTTCTTTCACTGAACTTGAACTTAGAGTAGGCTGACTGGTGAGTGAGTACCAGAGACACCCCTGTTCAGGGTTACAAGTACACACTACCATACCTGTTTCTGGCTTAAGAAACAACAGAGCACGCGGACTCTTGGGATCAAACTCGGGTCTTCAGGCTTGCAAGGCAAGCAAACGCTGTCTCCCCAGCCCCCGAGCTGAAATGTATAGATTTCCTCTGGGTCGTTTCTCTCACTGAGCTGGGTAAGAGGAAACAGGTCCCTGAAGCACCGCGGAAACAGCTTTCACTGTGATTAGAGAGTTTGGGAAGTGGGTAAGGGAGCCAGATGATGCAGGGAGGTTACTCAACTCCCCACGTTCCCTGATTCACTCACACTAGACTACTAGACTGTTCTGAGTTATCTCTGACCTTTTGACATAGGGAAACTCAGCTCTTTATTAATAAAATGGGGGCAATAGAACAGCTCCACTATGGGACTGAGGGGAATCAAAGAGATCAGGATCTATCAGATACAGGTGAATGCTGGGGGAACAATAACTACCAGTAAATTAATGATTGGTGTCTTAGTGTCTTAAGGTGAGGAGACACAGAGAAAGGGACAGAGAGGAAGAGGCCATATTTTTAAAGGTTGTACAGAAATTCCTGATAAAACATGACAAATGAAAACCGTTCCTGATGGTTGAGTCTGGTTCTAATTAGCTTCTTCAGAATGTGACAGTGACCATTGGAAGAGTTTGCTGCGGAGGGATTGCCTTGCCTCCAGAGTGTTTAGGTTCTGGGAAGTATCTACTGGCAGCGGAATTGACAAGCCTTCGCCTCAGGTCATCCCTGGTGCTCCTCCCCTACCCCCCAATCCCTGCCACTGCCACCACTACCATCTAGCTTGCTGCCACACTAGTCACTGTCTCTCAGCAGTTTTGTTTCCAAGTGACCATCAGTACAGCTAATTCCAAAGCAGCCTTTGAAAGTTCTGTATTGATTGCCCAGATTGCCATGGAAACAAAGGGAGCAGTGGTGGAGGCTGGAGGCGGCTGCCTTTGTCTAGATTCGTGAGGGGAAAGGAAATTTCAGGTCTGGGGAAATGAGAGCTCTGTTCACCAGGAGGAAATAGAAAAGTTGGGAACGGTACCCTGGGGGTGGGGAGGGATCCCAGACAGCACTGTTGCAATCACTGGCTCTTTGGAGGCATTTTGATTAGAGAGTTTAATGAACAGGGCTGTCAGAGTCCTGCTAGAGAGAAGAAAAGGCTCAGGTTACCTCAACTATTAAGAGATTAAACAGAGCCTCTGGGGTGGGGTATAGATAGTCAGTGTATATGCTTCCTGGCTTCGTTTTAAATCCCTTTAAATGTATTACCTGTAGTTTCATTAAGGATTAGATCAAAATGTAGAGTTTCCTAAATTTTGGAGAACAGAAGTCAATTCAGGTTTATTACCCCATCTTGCTTTTGAAAATCACCCTCACCTCCCCTGTCCCAGGTATCCAGCCACAGCACAAACTGCACAGTGTTCTAATACCCACAGCACCCATATTCCATAACCTCAGTTTTTCATTTTTAAAATTTTGTCATATTCTTTAAATTTTATAAAATATTATAACAATAAAAAATGAGTATTATAAAAGTTGTTTGATATAAAACAACAATCAATTTAACAGTCTTATGTAGATGCTCGTCTACAGCAATACTGAAAATACATGTTTTTCTCAATATAAATTTTAAATACCTCCAAACATATTAACCGTATATTTTAAAAATAATACATCACTAATAGTTTTGTTTTAAATGAACATAAACAGATAATGTCTTTTTGTTTGTTTGTTTGTTTGTTTTGTTTTTAGTAGAGCTTAAAATTTTGGCTCTTACTGTGGCACAAGCCCAAAATAAGAACAATTTTTAGACATTGGAGTTGATTCTAATAAGGCTATACTTCAAGGACCCTCACATCACCAAAGGATTTTACCTCCCTAGTAGCTAAGCTGAGAGTTGACAGTTCTGCTGTGCCAAGGAATGAACTGTAAGCTTGATTTTTGGATACAGACTTCTTGCTATGGTCAAAGCTATTTGACTTGAGTGAGTGACTTCATTCTCAGCCCACAGAGAACAGGTTACATTCATTTAAGAAATGGTGTGTGCAAAATGTGGACACTTCATTCCTTCTTAAAAGGGGGAACAAAATACCCATGGAAGGAGTTGCAGAGGCTAACTATGGAGCAGTCTGAAGGTAGGGCACTCCAGCCTAATATAGCTGTCTCCTGAGAGGCTCTGACAGTACCTGACTAATACAGAAGTAGAGGCTCATAGTCATCCATTGAAATGAGTACAGGGTCCCCAATGAAGGAGTTAGAGAAAGGACCCAAGGAGCTGAAGGGTTTGCAGCCCCTTAGGACGAAAAACAATATGAACTAACTAGTACCCTCAGAGCTCCCAGGGACTAAACCACCAACCAAGGAGTACACATGGTTGGGACTCATGGCTCTGACAGCATATGTGTAGTAGAGGATGGCCTAGTCCATGGGAGGAGAGGCTCTTGGCCTTGTGAAGGTTCTGTGCCCCAGTGTAGGGGAATACAAGGGCCAGTAAGAGGGAGAGAGTAGGGTGGTGAGCAGGGGGAGGGAGGAGGGAACAAGAGTTTGTTCTTGTTGTTTTTTGTTTTTGTTTTTGTTTTTGGAGGGGAAACTGGGAAAAGAGAAATCATATGACATGTAAATAAAGAAAATATCTAAAAAAAAAAAAAAGAAATGGTGTGTGTATGGTCTATTCATGAAGTCATTCACCAACTGTTTCAATGAATAATGGTTCTGCTTGGAGGGTGGCACAGACATTAGGTGAGGGTAAGAATCTAGTTCATTGGCTATGATGATTTTGAAAAGCATTCATCTCAAGAGAAAGAGTAACTTATAAAGTCCTCTCCTTCAAAATTGATACAATAGTTACAAATGTCAAGCAAAGCATTCAGTCTTACTCTTTGTTGTTCTCTTACAAGCTTCCTCCTAAATTAATTATCTACATTTCTCTTAGCTGTATAAATAATTTTGAAATATGTAAGCTGTTTTGAAAACCATAATATAGTGTAAAAACATCAAATAAACAATCCTACTAATAGAGAGGGTAAGATAGGAGAAGCCTGATTTCAAGACCATTATGTGGTACCCAGCAAGACACTGTCATGTACAAACAAGTAGAAAGTGTATATGGATTGTATAATATTGGACCTATTTCCCCAATTATCAAATTAGAGAGACCACTGGTTGACAGCCAACAATTCTTTTTTTTTTTTTTGCCAACAAATTTTTAAGTCCTCATATTTTTGAATTTCAATTGATTAGGATATGTTGGTAACATTAATTTTCATATTAAGAGATATTAAGTAAAAGTAATTGTTACTTCCTGTTACTTTTGTTGTTAGAGATGGAATTTTGTTTGTGTGGGTTTGTTGAAAGATTACTTTCTTGCTTCTTCTAGGATGCAGTTTTGCTCCTTGTGTTGGTGTTTTCCATCTATTATCCTTTGTAGGGCTGGATTTGTGAAAAGATATTGTGTAAATTTGGTTTTGTCATGGAATGTCTTGTTTTCTCCATCTATGGCAATTGAGAGTTTGGGTATAGTAGCCTGGGCTGGCATTTGTGTTCTCTTAGGGTCTGTATGACATCTGCCCAGGATCT
>NW_022196913.1:2153585-2159740 GCF_008632895.1 Mastomys coucha
TTTTGAGATAGGGTGTTCTCCTGTTTTTCTTTGAGGGAGTTATTTATGTTCTTCTTAAAGTCCTGTATCATCATCGTGAGAAGTGATTTTAGATCTGAATCTTGCTTTTCTTGTGTGATGGTCTGTCTAGGACTTGCTGTGGTTGGAGAGTTGGGTTCTGATGATGCCAAGTAACCTTGGTTTCTGTTGCTTATTTTCTTACACTTGCCTCCCACCATTTGGTTATCTCTAGTGCTACCTGCCCTGACTATACCTGACTGGGGCCTGTCCTTCCTGTGATCCTCGTTGAACTGTCAGAACTCCTCAGAGTCTAGCTGTCTATGTGATCCTGTGATTCTCGGATCTTGGGATCCTGGGCCTATTAGAGTACCTGGGAGTGGAATTTCCTCTGGGTGTTGTGGGACTGGGTCTGCTTAGGGCACTGGCCCAGACAGACCAGAAAGAACCCATACCACTGATCTGACAGAGTCTCTGTGTTCCTGGGTCAGGCTGGTCGCAGTTACTCCCAGTGTTGGGATAGATGTTGTGTCCTCCTCACCTCGGATCCTATTCATAACACTCATTTAAAGCTTAACCATGTGTCAGAGAACAAAGTCATACTCGATCTGAAAACTACACTCTCATTCAAAATGTTCCATGTAAAGACTACAGGCCTTTAGAATTAATTTCTGTAGAAACTATGGCAAAAAATAAAAAGCAATTTATAAAAGCCGTAGGTTATTAAGGCTTGACAAGGAAAGTGCTCTTGTATACAATTTTAAGACACTCCTAACTGTAACCGTCTAGTTATAGAGCTAGGGAGAGAGTGACCTTAATTCTTCTTAAAGATTAAGAGGAGAATAAAATAAAATGTAATATCCATCAGGACGGGTTGGTGCTTGGTGTTATTATGATGGTGTTATTTCCAGTAACTAGCCGAGCCCAAATTCTGTTTTATGACTCATTCCTCCTCTGCAAAGGGCTCTTGACCTGACAGTAAGGCTCAGAGTGTAAAAACAGAGCGCAGGCTCTCCTCAGGCTGGACAATAATTGGTGCTTGGAAAAGACCACTCAGTCCACAGCCACCCAATGTGTGGGCGACATGTCATGGTAAACAAAATAGAACACATTTGATAGGCATAGCTTCTGGAAGCCAAAATGAAAAAAGCATTTAATAAATTTATTACTTGTCTTACTGCTAACAATCCCCCCTTTTTTAATCTATGTGTATATGTATATTTGTGGGCATTTGCTCTGGCAAACAGATACCTACAAAATCCAGAAGAGGATGTTGGATCCTCTAGACCTGGGGTAAGGGGCAGCTCTAAGATGCTGGGAACTGAACTCCTGTACAAGAGCAACCAGCTGCTCTCAACTGCCGAACCCTCTCTTCAGCCTCAATAGAAAGGTTTTAAAAATGACAGTATAATCTAGATCATTTATTTAATCAAAAAAAAAATCAGGCTGTATTTGAAGGGCATGGAAGTCTCTGGTGAATCAGTTCAGTGAGCATCATTCCTTGGTGTTGCACCTGTGGGTCCTGTTACATGCTGACCCTGGCATGGCTGGTGTTGACAGAACACACATTTGATTGATGCATGCACAGCCTTCATGAGTTCTTGCACATCGAGGCTTCTCTTCTGGAAGTGCTTTTTTCCCCTCTTCCTCCCTCTTCCTCCTCATGCTCAGTCTTGTCCTCCCCTTCCCCCTCCTCTCCCTCCCCCTCCTTCTTCCCCTTCTCCTCCCTCTCCTCCTCCCCCTTCTCCCTCCTTTTTGCCTTGTAGTTGTTGTTGGGATTGTTTGAGATGGGGGTCTCACTATGTGGTCCTGGATGCCCTAGAACTCAAGACAGACATAGAGTAGTCTAGCTTTGAATTCGTAGAGCTCCTCCTGCCTCTGTCTTCTGAGTGCTGGAATTAAAGAAGTGTGCTACCATGCCCAGTCTTGTCTTTGTAGTTCTGTCTTTATCTTCTCCCTCTTCCTACTTTGCTTTCTCCTTCAGTTTCATCTTGCTATGTATTCCAGCTTGGCCTTGATTTTAAGATCCTTTATCCTCAGCTTCCCAAGCCATGGTTACAGACATGCACCCTCATGCCGAACTTGTAATGGCTTTTTAGGGAATCTATCTTCCATTTCATGAGAAAGCTCAGGAAATCATGTGGAGGATCCTACTTGGAGAAAAACTGTGGCCTCCTTCATCAGCAAACCTCAATGATCAGCCATACATGGGAGCCCATAGCCTGTGAACCAATCCACAGGAATACAGGAGGGATAATTAATTGTTATACGCCATCAAACTTTGCAGTAGGCTTATACAGCAATAGGTAAGGGCACTAGAAACATAACTAAGAATAGCATCCTCCCATAAAGTGTGACATTTGCATTGCTTAGAGAAACAGGATGGAGCTATTATAGGGAGCAGTGAGGACAGTTGCACCAGCAGCTGGAGAAAGAACCAAAGGCATACATTAGCACAGTTTTCACAATTGTCTTTTTGCTCACATGGGAAACAGGAAGCCAGATGAACATGGCACTAGCTCAGGAGATCTCCCTGCAGGATGTGGAAAGGGTTGGGAAAATACAGAAGAAACGAGTAAGCGAACAGAGAACTGTTTAGATTTCAAAGAGAATTTAGAACTGAGAAAACGAGTAAGTGAACAGAGAACTGTTTAGATTTTAAAGAGAACTTAGAACTGAGAAAACGAGTAAGCGAACAGAGAACTGTATAGATTTCAAAGAGAATTTAGAACTGAGAAGCAGCTTAAGTGCTGAGTCTTTCAAGAAAATGTTTGCAAAATAAGAAATGACTTTGAGGTCATTGTGGTGGGAAGCTCTTTAATCCCAGCAGAGGCAGGCTTAGCTCCATGTTGTGGAGGGCAACCAGGTCGAATATATACAGTTTCAGGTCAGCTAGGGCTACACAGTAGACCCTTTCTCAAAAATAAAATAAAAATACATGCTCACCTAACAACAACAATAGCAAAAAATCCAAAAACCAAACAACTAAACAAAAAAAAAAATCCAAAACAATACCAACAAAGAGAAATGACTAGTTTGAAAATGGAATCAGAACACTGCGGGTTTGGAGTAGAGGCAGAACACTTGCCAAGTGTTCAGAAGGCCTGGTGTTCTGTCCCCATCACCACAAACAGTACATAGATTGATTAGTCAGTCGGTTGACTTATAGATTGGGATGCTGGTACAAAATACAGCTTCACTGTAAACTCTCTGTCAGGAGATAAGGGAGACTTAAATATTAAGAGTATTTACCCTGATTTTCACCTCCCCTAAACAGGATGGTCTTAAATATTTTTAAAAGATCATGTGTATTTATACGTGTGAGAAAGTGAAAATGTATATGTATGGGTTGGTGTGTGCCATCAGGATACAGTATTTTCTGTTGCATCTGAAGGTTCAAATATACACACAAAAGGCTATTTAAAATCTTACTACATTTTGTTTATCTAGTTGTGTGTGTGTGTGTGTGTGTGTGAGAGAGAGAGAGAGAGAGAGAGAGAGAGAGAGAGAGAGAGAGAGAGAGAGAGAGGGCTCTGATTTGACAGCTTCTGCTCAAGCCATAGGAGCAGGCAGAAGGGAGGATGGCCCGCCTGCATTTTCCTGGCACACTGAGCCTGTCCATTGGTGATATGACCTAGTGTATGTCTTGGGTGGGCACCAAGGAGTCAGTCTCATCTTTTGTGGGAGAAGGGCGGAGAGTGGTACACAGAAGAGCAGTAGGGGTGGCTGGAGAGAGCACTTGACCAGCCTGCACAAAGCCCTGCTTCCACTCCCCAGCATTACGCAAGCATTGTCTGCAAGTGCACGCTTATATTCTCAGCTCATGGGAAAGTGCACACAGGAGGGTAGGATAGTCAACCCTAGCCTCAGCTACATAGTGAATTTAAAGACAGTCTGGGCGACACGAAACCATGTTTCAAAATGAAACCAACTTCCCCAGACTAAAGGAGACTTTATCAAACCAAATCAACCCCAGGAAAAATAGAAAACAGGAGCCACCACAACAAAGAGGGCTGGCTAGTTCTGTCCTTCCATGGTACCTCTCTTCCCATGGCAGGTGGGAGACTGGGAGACCACAGACAGCATACACAGGCAGGCTCAGCTCAGACCACTCTATGGTTCTCTCTTCCTTCCACAGAGCATAAGATAACCAAGCTCTTGTGTGACTACTCTAGTGTCAGGAAAAGACAAGGGATGAGAGGACTGAGTGTGGGTTTGAGCTAAGACCCAGAACTTACTGAAGTAAACACTCAGTCATTGATGGGTGAGGGCTCATGGGGCTCAGTGCCACTCAGGAGAGCTAATGGCAGTCTGGGACAGTTGGGGAGGGGAAATCATTGTCTTCAGTGACGTAGCCACTGACGAGTTTCATGAGGAAGGCCCTGGAACAGGCCATTGGGGGTGGGGTGGGGTGGGGAGCAACCTAAGACTTTTTTTGAAGCCAACCTCCTTCTAAGTCTAGTATTGTAAGGAAGAGGGGATTAATTTCAAGAATTAGTGTGAAGATGAAAGATGGTGAGCTCAGAGCAACACTGGGCTGTGATAGATGGCAGGTGGCTCAGTAGTGGAGGACTAGCTTAGTGTGCGTGAATACCTGGCACAAATACCTGGCACAAATACCTGGCGTGAATACCTCTCTGCCCTCGCAAAAGAGATTAATTTGTTAAGTATAAATTAATAAAGTATAAATTAATCTGCAAAGTATCAAAAAGATAATCCTTGGAATTGGCTAATTTTAAGGAAACGAAAAAACAAATTTACTTTAAAAATTAATTTATTTTTATTTTATGTGTATGAGCATTTTGCCTGCTCTTATAATATAGCCCTGGCTCACCTCATTATAAGACTCATTATATAGACCATGCTGGCCTCGAACTCACTGAGATCTGCCTGCCTTTGTCTCCTGAATGTTGGGATTAAAGGTGTACACCACTATGCTCAGCTTTATTTGTAAACAAGCCAAACTAACTAATAAAAACTTTGGAAGAACTAGATAGTCTCTACAAATTAAGTTCCTGCAAGATTAGAAGTTGCAGAAATTCTTATCATGTGATGTCTTTGCAATTTGAGTCCAGACGGAGAGGCCAGTAAATGCAGAATCAGATACTTCAATTATGATCCCTTTGGGGCTTTGTTATGAATGAACCAGTTGGACTTTTTCTCCATACCCTCTCCCCCCAAAAAACTAACCCATAGCTTTTATTTATGTTCCAGTCAAATCTTTATTAACCCTTTTAATGCATTAAACATTAGGATACCCAAACTTCTTACACATTTTCTATTTCTTTCTTTTAATTACTTTTTAATTATTTTGTGTGTGTGTGCGTGTGTGTGTGTGTGTGTGTGTGTGTGTGTGTGTGTGTAAGCTGGGTATTGGTAGTATATGTGTGCCACAGCATGTGCGTGGAAGTCAGTGGACAACTTTCAAAGTCAGTCCTCTCCTTATACCGCGTGGATTCCGGGGACTCAGGTGGTCAAGCTTGGTGACAACCACTGCTGAGCCATCTCAACAGCCCTTTTCAGTTTAGTTAATTAATATATTCCCTATTCATAGCTATGAATTTTTTACATGCTTCCAAGCAGATAATCCTGGGAGATCCTTCTGACAGCAGGAGAAACACCCTCCTTTAAGCTTTTCTGCAGTCTTGTGTGCAGCTGGCAAGAACAGGGAAGCAGTTGATGGAGTCTTTGTAACTTTTTGCTCAGAGTCTTTATAAACTTTCTCTGTGTCCTCTACCTATTCCCTAATCAGATAGATACAGGTGCTCTGAGATGTCAGGAGGCTCTGGAGGTGCACACTGCCTCCCATGCAAAGCTTGTGTATCTGGTCGTGAGCCCAGCTGGGGATCTTTCCTCAAGTAGGAAGACTCGTGCCCCTTCTGTCTTCCACTGGCCCTGACCTCTATCATATTCTCCCAGGAGACTCTATTTCCAATGGGAAAGACTTTGTTGACTTTGTGTCTGTGCGGGGCAGAGCCACTCTGTGATAACCGCATGTGCTCCTCTGGCCAGCCCTCTCAAACTTGAATTTCCTTTTCCATTTCCCTGCAAGGACTCAGGATGTGAAAAGGTTAATGAGACCTACCTTCCTCTGGGCTTGGGGCTTTGTTTATTCTCTGACTTACTAGGGAAGTTCCCTTCTTGCCAGTTATGTGTCT